>NW_025334891.1:0-24993 GCF_020171115.1 Neogale vison | reverse complement strand
TCTCTTCCTTTGTGCCCAGGCCTGGGCCTCTGCTGAGAGCCGTCCCCCGGAAAGAGAGCTCAGAAGACCCATACAATAAGAAGTCCCCCAGCTCCCACAGGAGCTCCTGCCCCACTCGAAATGCCATTACCAGTTCTTACAGTTCCACCAGGGGCTGCTACCCGGTGCAGAGGAGGAGGGGTCTGCCCACAAGTCAGGCCTCGCGGCCCCCGACGTCCCCCCAAAAAGTCAGCCAAAAGAGCCCCTTGTGTCCTGCCGGAGTGCCTGCAGTTTGCCAAAAGAGCCAGCCGGAAAAGGATGCCATGGTGCCCCAAAAAGTCAGCCAAAAGAGCCCCTTGTGTCCTGCCGGAGTGCCTGCACTTTGCCAGAAGAGCCAGCCGGAAAAGGATGCCGTGGTGCCCCAAAAAGTCAGCCAAAAGAGCCCCTTGTGTCCTGCCGGAGTGCCTGCACTTTGCCAGAAGAACCAGCCGGAAAAGGATGCCGATACCACCATGGGGCAGAAGGCAGCGCAGAGGAACTACTCATCCCCAGCTGACTGTTCCAGGCCCCCAAAACGCAAGGTTTGTCTGCTGCCACACAGGCGAGGGGAGCCTCTGAGACTGCCGTCACCCCCTCAGCCGGGGTTTCGAGTGACTGCTGAGGACCTTGACCGGGAAAAGACAGCTGCTCTCCAGCGCATTCAAGATGCTCTTCGAGGGGACACGGAGGCCACCTGCAGCTGTGGCCCAACTAGCCCATCCAGTGCCTTGGCCCTGCCTGCTGCAATGGCTGCTCCCCTGCCAGCCTCTGACTCCCAGGTCACCTCCGTGGACTGCTCCCATTCTTCCCAGCCTCTCCTCTTGGGGTCTCACCCTGGCTGCAGTGGGAGCAACTTGGCATCTACCCAGGCCCTCTCGATTCAGTCCAGGGACAACATGGCCTCAGTCACAGTCCCCACAGGGCTGCCTGTGCTGCCCGGAGGTAATGGCAACCCGGGATCCACTGCCCAGGCCCCACTCGGGGCTGTTGGTGGGCAGTGGCCCGGAGCCAGCCCCCTTCACAGTTCTCCGCCGCATGGACAGCCAGCAGCTCAGGCTCCAGACCCACTCCAGGCCCTGAGCACAGCAGTAGTCCAGCTGTCCTTGGGCAGTGGCACCCAGGCGGGTTATGTGGTTCCCTTACCCGCATCTGCCTCCCGAGGCACACGTGCCAGTACCCAGCCAGGTTCGGCTACCTCCCCTGCTGTACTCGCCCCTGGCGCAGCTGCTGCCCCTGGCTTGGCAACTGCCCCCCAGGTGCCCGGCGCTGTGTCCCATGCTGGGCCCAACAGCCAGCAGCCCCGCCCCCCAGGGGGCAGCACAATGCCGGTCCCCATCAGCATAGGGCTTTTGGCAGCACCCCCACATTTGGGGAGAGGAGATGTTGTTGCAGATCTGTGCTCCAGGTTTGGGGCTCTCTGCATCACAGCAGCAACGAGCAGGGCCCCGAGTGGCCCGCAGGGCTCCAGGGCAAGCCAGGGCCCGAACACAGGGGGCCACCCACGCCAGAGCACCCTGTTGGGGACCACTGGAGCCAGCACGATGAACCAGCCTGTGTCGGGAGCCCCGAGTGCCCCTCCCTTCAGTCACATCCCCAGGCACCTGAGCAAGAAGCGGTCCAGATCAGATGGCATTAGCTCTGCCAGCAAGACCGCCTGCAGGGACGGGGGGGTCCTGGCCTTTCCTCCTAGTGGCCCCACCTCCCTGGTCAGCAAGGCCCAGAGCAGCCTTGCTACGAAGACCCCCTCATTCCCTGCCCAGCGCCGGAGAGGACGCAAAAGAGCTGCACCGTGCAACAAGCCATTTTCCTCCAAATCACAGCCCACTTCCTTGGGGCCCAAGAGGCGGAGGCTCGGCTGAGCCAATAGCTTCCTGGAGAAGTAGCCGGTGTTGCACTTCCTTCCTGTTGACACCGGTGCAAGACTAGTGTGGAATGGGAGACACAAATCAAGCCTGGTCCTGGAGCAAAACCGGGCTCCCATCCTGCCAGCCAACATTGGGAAAACTTCCCAATCCCTGACCCACCATTTTTAAGGAAGGTGGGGGCCTGAGGCCTCGTCTGTCATCCCAGGGGCCATGGGCCTTGAGACAGTACATGGAGATCCGTGTCCCTTTGGCCTCCAGTCCCACAGCTCCTGGGACTCCTGCCGCTGCCCACAGGTTTCCCCTCCCCTCTCCCCATGTTCTTCGCAGAACCTTTAGGTAGTGTTCATTTCATTAATTAAAGCCTGTTCTAGTTTCTCTGCATAGCTCTCCTGAGTCTCTTCTGTGGGTCAAGTGGGCAAAAGTAGGGGGCCGAATGGGTGCTGGCATGGAAATCCAGATGCCATCGTTTCCAGGTTCCCATGGCCCAGCAGAGCGCGTAGGGCTAGAAGGACGGACCCTTGAAGAGTGAGAGTAGGTTTTCCGTTTTGGGGATGGGCCTGGGAGAACACTGGCCTGGGGAGGGCAAAGTGGGGAGACTCGGCCTTGCCTATTGGAAGCGCTGCTCCTCTCCCACTGGGGATCCCACGAAATCTTCTTGCTTCACAGCCCTAGGGCAATGTAAAGACACTCCTGGCCTAGAGTATGGGTCTGGCATCAAAGGTAGTGGCTCAGGGCACAGGAGGACAGCTTTGCCTTGACGGTGTGACAGCTCCCTGAGCGCTGAGTGACATCCCACTTCACACAAGCACCAGGCCTCCCTCCTTGCATCTCTTCCCTCTGCCAGACATTTGGGGGCCCCTTCCTCATGGCACTCAGGAGAAGAATGAGGAAGAAACAAGTCACATGGGAGAGGGAGGGAGCAGGGACGACGGTGAAAGGACTGTCACCCCCCAAAACTCCTCAGTCCCATATTTATTAGATACAAGATCACAACCAACAAAGGAGGAGGTTATACATTAGTCATGGGTCTTGTAGGTCAACCAGAAGGAATGGGAGTCCTGTGTCGACCATAGTCTTGTAGGTAATCAGAGTAGGTTGGCCTGGCCCAGCAGCTAGGACTTTTTGACTGAGCAAGTGCACATAAAGGGATTATTCTAACAGCAGGCTTTCATGAGGCAGGGGAGACAATGGAAAAGGGAAACAGGCGATGTTCCACCCTGAGCTGCTGGGCTTCAAGGACGTGTATCCTCCTCTCCACTGGAGGCCTGCTGCTACTTCAGGTTTTCTCAAGGTCATCGTCAAGCATGCTTGCGTGACCAGTACCATTTCTCAGTAGGGATATTTTAAGCAGCCTATCATTCTGAGGGATGGTTCCATTTCCTCCCCTTTTGTTAATGCAGAAGCAGCAAAATCCATTTTGCAAGTTCTTGAACCATTGGTCGTCAGAAAGATTTTCGTGAGCATCTGAGGACTAAGCGTAAAAAGACTATGTCAATAAAAAGTATCATCATTCCACCTATAATGCCAGCATGAGTGTTTTGATTCAAGCAAAGGGTTTTACATCAGACAGAATATCATTAATCCTTTGTGCGAAACTCACTCTTGGAACTGATTGTAAGGATCACAAGGAATGCCCTGAATAGTATCTTGAAGCTGTTTAATATCCACAGTTAAATTACCACCATAATGACTAGTAATATGGGTATTTCTGATTTATTATAGGTGTAGGAGTAACACGGAAGAAACATTCTAATCACACGGAAGGTGAAGCCTTATATTTGCAAGATCTTCTCTCCTATATATATTATGGCTTCTTCTAAATCAGAGACTCTTTCATGAAATCTTTGATCTAGGGCTGTTTGTTGATTCCAAGCCTTGATAGGCATTCCCGTGCCATTTTTGCACAAATTTGGGTGGTTTGTACAGTCTGATGCAAGGCCAGTCCCACAGTGGCAGCAAGTAACAGTAATGGCTATAATTCCTAAAATAGGTTGGTCAGAGGCACAGGGTGACAACCGGGATTTGTGTCTCTTGTCTGAAGTGTGCAATATGTGTGCGGTGGAGCAGTGGTTGGGGGGGACAGTTTTGTGGGACTGAGCCCCTGCTCTCTCCAGGTATCTATGTCCACATAGATAGCGTCAGATTTGAGTTCCATTGTAGCACACCTAGCTGGTGTCAGAGAATTGTTGGTGAGTGGAACAGGAGTTGAGCACAGAACCCTTATGATTCCAAATATGAGAATGTCCAGAAAACAAAAACAAAACCTCACCCTATTTGCTAGTTTGGCTAAAACAGAAAGTCTAAAATCAAAGCGTGGTTTACAAATGCACGATGTTACGAGAAATGTTGTTTTATGAAGGTTTCATTTCACAGGCATGATTGATTACATTATTGACTATTTGCCATTGATCTTCACGTCCAGTTGTCTTCTCTCCCCAGAGGTCTGGCTGGTGGGGCTCAAGGGTCCATGGCTCTAATCACAAGTTGACCCCACTGCCAACCAGCCCCAGTTCCTAGGGGAGATCCAAAAGCCACCTCATTAACATAATAAAAGAAACTTTTATTGCTATCCTCATAGGAAATTACAGAGGTTTTTAGTTCTGTGCCTGAAATGGAGACACAGAATAATTCTGTTATATTCTGTTATATTTCTATTTTCACAGAATTAGAAAGCAAAGGAATAGCCTAAAGAATATATTAAAAAAAAACCTAGAACAGTGAGTAAACTTGATGTAATTTTCTGAGTTTTCAATAACTTTCTTTTTGTAGGCATGCTTATAACGTATTGTAAATGTAAATATAACCTTATTTGGTTATCAGTGATATTTAAAGCACAGGGATATGCAGACAATATTAGTTTAAATATTGTCTTAACTCTCCAGATATTTTAGTCCATGAACATCCATTTTTAATTATATATGTTGCTTTGGAAATTTAACAACTGAACCAAAAAACAAAACAAAACAAAAAACCTATGAGTTCTTTCAAAAAAGTGAATATTTTCTTGGAAAAAAAAGACTATAAAAGTTGTATAGTATTAGGGAGCTTGGGTGGCTCAGTGGGTTTAAAGCCTCTGCCTTTGGCTTCCGGTCATGATCCCAGGGTCCTGGGGATCGAGCCCCATGTCAGGCTCTCTGCTCTGTGGGGAGCCTGCTTCCTCCTATCTCTCTGCTTGCCCTGTCTGCCTACTTGTGATCACTGTCTGTCAAATAAATAAACAAAATATTAAAAAAAATAAATATACAAGAAAAGAGAAAAACTGCATGCTTATCTCCCTTCTGTGACTAACACTTCTTGTATGAATTTAGACAACTCATCTGACCTTTCTACACTTGGCAATTCTATTAAAAAAATGAGGGGGAAAAATATCATGTCTTGTATCCAAAAGGGAATAGGACTCTCAAGTTCCCTTCAAACATTAAGATGCTTATAATCAGTATAAAACATCTATTTAAAACTTCTACAAATTTCCGGGTGCCTGGGTGGCTCAGTGGGTTAAGCCGCTGCCTTCGGCTCAGGTCATGATCTCAGGGTCCTGGGATAGAGTCCTGCATCGGGCTCTCTGCTCAGCAGTGAGCCTGCTTCCCCCTCTCTCTCTCTCTGCCTGCCTCTCCATCTACTTGTGATTTCTCTCTGTCAAATAAATAAATAAAATCTTAAAAAAAAAAAACAAAACTTCTACAAATTTCCAAACAAAAAGCTTTCTACAAATGTAATCCCTTATTGTATTGAAAAGAGATGACATCATCCCAAAAGAGCTATTCTTTGTTAAATATTCATAAAATCCAGTAATTTCTATACTGCCTGGTACATCAGCCATAAGGAAATGCAACAAACAACAAAGGAAATACAAATACTCAGAGAGAGTACCTCAAACCTGCAAACTATATGACAAGCAAGTTTACAAAGTGAGATTAGCTCTGTGCCAGTGACATGTAATGTTGATAAAGTACATGATTAGATTCCTGACATTTAGTGGAAGAAAGCTATTCTGCAAATAATGGTTGGAATCATTGTAATCGTACACACCAAATTATTTTGCTTATAGTAAAAATGTGGTTGGAGCAAGATAAGGCTGAATCAGTTACCAATATATGTTCTCCCACCTCCTGGACAGTCATTCCTGGAGGGTGATTAGCAAACTGGAATGTTTTAGTTGAGTTGGCCAAGTTTCTAAAATTGATCATGAATGTATGTGGTCAAATGACGAGAGAATCCCTGAGAATCAGGATTCATGTATTCCAATTCTACCTTAACTAGTGTCTTAACAAAGTTGCACATCCTTTATGCAGTTTGCATTTTTCCAGAAGAATTATCAAAATGATAAAACTGGGGGGAAAAGTTTACATGGTCAAGAGTCTGACATCGACATTTTAAGAAACCCATTTGTAGGGAAACACAGTAGATTGAGAGAAAAATTTTACTTGCTATGACCATTTCTAGCTGTGTGGATACTATACTCTCTAATTTATATATAATTAATTACTAGACTGTCTTTTAGGGCCCTTTAGCTCCTCAACTTATGAGCTGTGATCTCATCACTTCTAAAATGAGGAAACTCATTTTAGGATCTTGTGAAAAGCCAATGCACTAATAATAAATGTAACACATTTATCATAGCCTCTAGTACGTTTTCCAAAAAGTGACTAAATGTTAGTATAGATAGCAGTCACTCAATGAACAATTCTGTTCACAATCCCATTACCTGGTAATCCCAGAATTTTAGTCCCTCTCCTTTATGTATGATATTAAAAAGTATATCAGTATCCTCTAAAGTTGCCAGTGACCAATGCACAAGATGGTACTTTACTTTTGGCTGTGATCATATTATTTTAAAGGACCCCAAGATCACATTATTTAAAAGGACCCCAAGGGGCGCCTGGATGGCTCAGTGGGTTAAGCCGCTGCCTTCGGCCCAGGTCATGATCTCAGGGTCCTGGGATCGAGTCCCGCATTGGGCTCTCTGCTCAGCAGGGAGCCTGCTTCCTCCTCTCTCTCTCTGCCTGCCTCTCTGCCTACTTGTAATCTCTCTCTGTCAGATAAATAAAATCTTTAAAAAAAATAAAATAAAATAAAAGGACCCCAAATTCTGCAGATTAAACCAGAAATGAACCATGAACTCAAGAAGGATCTATAAGATTAAAGGAATAAATTTTATACTAAACAAACAAAACAACAACAAAAATGAAAACCAGATTGAAATAACCCATTTTTAAGCCCGTTAGGTGGCATTTCTTGAAAGCCAGTTATTAACCCTTTTCTGTCTTGTAGATATTTTCACATCTGAGGTCCCATAAATGATATTTCCTTTAACAAGTGTGAACATGGGTTTCTGATAAAGTTCTTGTTTCAACATGCTTTGGATGAGGTGGAGACTGGAATAGTCACCAAGAAAAATGGTGTCTTTTTTTGTTCGTTTCCACCTCCAATTGAGAAGAAAATCTATCGGTTACAGACACAACCATTTTCTTAAATACATAATTAAAAATGGCTGCCTTGAGGTGCCTGGTGGCTTGGAGGTTAAGTGTCTGCCTTTGGCTCAGGTCTTGATTCCAGGGTCCCGGGATCAAGCCTGCATCTTAGGTGCTACCTGCTCATCAGGAAGCCTCCTTCTCCCACTCCCACTCCCCCTACTTGTGTTCTCTCTCTTGCTGGCTCTTCCTGTCAAATAAATAAATAAATTAATATCTTTTAAAAAATGCTGCCAAATCAAAAGCTTCTGCACAAAGGAAACAGTCAACAAAACAAAGAGGCAACCCATGGAATGGGAAAAGATATTTGCAAATGTCAGTACAGACAAAAAGCTGATATCCAGGATCTATAAAGAACTTCTCAAACTCAACACACACAAAACAGATAATCAGGTCAAAAATGGGCAGAAGATATGAACAATTCTCCAATGAAGGCATACAAATGACTATCAGACACATGAAAAAATGTTCATCATCACTAGCCATCAGGGAGATTCAAATTAAAACCACATTGAGATACCACCTTACACCACTTAGAATGGCCAAAATTAGCAAGACAGGAAACAACGTTTATTGGAGAGGTTGTGGAGAAAGGGCAACCCCCTTACACTGTTGGTGGGAATGCAAGTTGGTGCAGCCAGTTTGGAGAACATTGTGGAGATTCCCTAAGAAATTAAAAGTAGAGCTTCCCTATGACCCTGCAATTGCACTACTGGGTATTTACCCCAAAGATACAGATGTAGTGAAAAGAATAGTAGTTCTTAAATATTTTTTGTGGATTGTATGTTTTGAGACACATGTGATTTAACCAAAGTGCAAGTATTACTTTGTAAGTGGATTAGTAAGCAGGTATTACTTAGTAAGTGGATTATAGTTGATCAAGGAAAAAGATATTTGCTTCCTAAAGTATTCCTATGGTTGATTAAGAGGCATTTCACAAATTATAAAAACAATTTACTACTGGCTGATAAGACAGAAACTTCTCCACACCAGTGAAATCCCAAGAAAAGACCCAGGTGAAACATGACATATGGTTATCAAGTTGTTTTAACACATCCGTTTGAATGCAATGGAAGCATTTAGAGTATCCTACAAAACGGCCACTTCTTATTCTAGTCGCCCTGTAGAAACTCAGCACTGGAAGTTACCCATTGTGCTTAATCTCCAATGGGCATTTCCATAACTTAGAACACTAAGCACTTGGTTTAATTATATAAAATCAAGAGACAAGTAGAGTACTCTTCAGTATGAAAGTTCTTAATTTCAGAACTCTTAAATTTTTCAAATTGTTTTCATACCCATCTCAACCATGAAACTTAGAATAGTTTCATGAGGATGGCAGGCAGAGATCATTATCAGTATTCTGAAGAGGAAAACAAAAATCAAGGCACACATCTGTGAAGATACTTGAAAACACAAAGTTTAGAATTTGCTTTATGTGTTAGTGGATCTTTTTTTTTTTCCTAACGGATTGTGCAAAAGTGCTTTTCTCAAAATCTTTGGCACTTAGATTTGACAAAATAATAATTGAAGCAATAAAAACAACCTTCAAGCACAGAAAATAAGTTTTCACCAACCTTCAAATTAATATAAAATGATATTACTTCATAAATGTGTCTTCTAGGGAAAAAAATTAAATATATTGTCACACTTAGGAAAAAAAAACAAATGTTAAAGACACATGATTTCTCAGTTAATGTATTTAAGTTTTTTACAGAAATCTTGATCTTAGGATATTCTTTTACCCTAAACTGGTAAATACCCACAAATAATAATTCATTCTTAAAGAATGACAAGACGCAGCTTGCTGCACATGCACTAGACTCCATAACCATTGCTTTCTGCCCATCCAATAATTGCTTATTCTTTGTTTTTAATTGATTATCCAGAAGGAGACAATGGATTACTTCTTTTTTAAATGCATATTTAAATTCTGTATAGTTAACATACACCATATTTTTATTTTCTGGGTAGAATTTAGCGATTCATCTGTCTTAAATAACATCCAGTGCTCATTCCATCAAGTGCCCTCCTTAATGCCAATCACCCAGTTACCCCATGCCCCCCACACATTTCCCCTCCAGAAACTCTCAGTTTGTTCTCTACAGTTAAGAGTCTCTTATGATTTGCCTCCCTCTCTGTTTTCATCTGATTTTATTGTTCCTTCCCTTTTCCTGAGTTCATCTTTTTTTTCCCCTTAAATTCCACGTATGAGTGAACTCATATGGTATTTGCCTTTCTCTGTCTTACTTACTTCGCTTAGCATAATACCATCTAGTTCCATCCACATCATTGCAAATGACAAGATTTCATTCTTTTTGATGGCTGAGTAATATTCTGTGATATGTGTGTACATACATACACCACATCTTCTTTATTCATTCATCTGTTGATGGACATCTGGGCTCTTTCTGTAGTTCAGCTATTGTGGGTGTTGTTGCTATAAGTTTTGGGATGCATGTGCCCCTTTGTATCCCTATGCTTGTTTCCTTTGGATAAATACTTTTAGTGCAGTTGGTGGGTTATAGGATAGCTCTATTTTTAACCTTTTGAAGAACCTCTATATTGTTTTCCAGAGTGGCTGCACCAGTTTGCCTTCCCACCAACTGTGTAAGAGGGTTCCTCTTACACTCTGCATCCTTGCCAACACCTATTGCTTCTGGAGTTGTTAATTTTAGTTGTTCTGACTGGTATGAGGTGGTATCTCATTGTGGTTTTAATTTATAGTTCCCTGATGCCAAGTGATATTGAGCAGGTTTTCATGTGTCTGTTGGCCATTTGGATGTCTTCTTTAGGGAAATGTCTGTTCATGTCTTCTGCCCATTTCTTGACTGGATTTTTTGGTTTTGGGGTGTTGAGTTTGATAAGTTCTTTATAGACTTTGTGTTACTTCTCTATACATGTTTAGTTAATTTGAGCCTTTGTTTTTTGCTCCCACTTGGGATTCTGAAGATATGGGAGAATGTTATACTCCTGTCAGTTTCAATTTCAGACCTATCCCTGATAACATGCAATTACAAGAGGTCTTAACTAAGTTAAATATATGGGTGAATTTGATTGAAATTGATGTTGATATCTTCCTTGTTTTGAAATCACAGATACAGAAGTCTTGGTATCATATACAATAAAAAGGGCTTTCACAGTAGTAATAAACCAAATAACTAAAAACTAACATTTGAATGAGTGACAAGGAGCAATAAAACTTAGCCTAAGTAATACACTATGAAGCTGGAAGAACTGCTTTATCCCTTGTAAGGTTCTCTAAAAGAAATATATACCCTTACTACCAATGCCTCCTCATCTATACATGTATTTCAGTAACTAGTCAACAGAATAAGATCTTTAAAAAAAATTGACAAAAAGGTGGGCCCTGTGTATAGCAGAAAAGCATAGGAGACAAACACAAAAAGATTGGTTTAATTATAATAGACAAAAAGAGAAAACTGCATGCTTAAACAGCAAATCCCGTCTGGAGCACCTGGGTGGCTCAGTGCGTTAAAGCTTCTGCTTCCGGCTCAGGTTATGATCCTGGGGTCCTGGGATGGAGCCCTGCATTAGGCTCTCTGCTCAGCAGGGAGACTGCTCCCCCCGCCCTCTCTCTCTGCCTGCTTCTCTGCCTACTTGTGATCTCTCTCTCTCTCTCTCTCTCTCTGTCAAATATATAAATAAAATCTTTTAAACAACAAACCCAGTTAATACAAATTGAAATATGTGCTTAATTATTCATGTATTTGTGACTGGTATTTATATCTTCTATGTGTCATGCATTCTGCCTACTTGGTGCTGAAATATTAAAATATATTAGTTATGGTCCCAGAGTTGAGGTCCTCAGATGCTGGCCAGGGCCCAGGTAAAAACAATAACAACAAAACTGAACTATGATAAAATGAGGAGACACATATGAGGTGGCCACAGGAAAATGGATGCAAGGACCAGTTGGGCGTAGTGACTTTTTGTAATTAACTGCATCAGAGGCTGGCATTTAAAAAATTGAAACTTAAGTAGGACTTGATTAGTGAGCAATAGAAGATCATAGTCAATGATTTTGTCATTAGTATTTGCATGTTTGGAAAGAGATAATTATTAGGAAAGAAAGAATGACAGGAAGTCTGTAGCTATGGATTGAGAATTAGAAAAACTAGGTAAAGAAGAGACATCATGTCAAAGTCAGAAGTAACAGAGCTAGGACGTTGCAACCCAATGTCATAGTTGACTGAAGTAATTCTTCAGTCCTGCACTGCAGTTAAGTCCATCAATTATACATACCCTCTTATCACAGAATTCTTCTTCTTTTTAATTTTTTTAAACTTTAATTCCAGTATAGTTAACATATAGTGTTCTATTCGTTTCTGGCGTACGACATAGTGATTCAACATTCTATACATTACTCAGTGTTCCATCGTGATGAGTATGATAAGTATGCTCTTTCATCCCCATCACCTCTTTTAGCCATGTCCCCACCAACCTCCCCTCTGCTAACTACTCTTCTCTATATTCTCTGTTCTCTGTAGTTAAGAGAATTGCTCTTCTAAACACAAAACAAAAAGTGTCCATATGTCCATGTATATGTTAGTGTTCTTATCATTGCTCTGCAAAAGCTGGAACCAACTCTGCTCATCAACATGGAATAAATATGTAGTGTTATAGTCACCTAACAGAATACAATGATTCTTTTTTTTTTAATTTACATTATTGCTTCTGTAGTGAGTTACACAGTGAGGATTCAAACCCAGGCAGTCTTGCTCCTGTCCTGAGTTTTAGCCTTCACTACATTAAGTGTCTGAAAGCACACTGAATTCATATCCCGATTCTGAAGAACATTATACAAAAGCCTTTCCTACATGTCTTCTTCCAACCTCTGTCCATCACCTTCACTAGGACAGCAAGACTGAGCCAGTAAACTCAACTCTGGAAGAGTATATCCCATGCTATACTCTGTCTTTCACAGAATTATGACTTACTTAATTCTGGTGTTATATGCATGGATGAGAATATTAAATACCCTCCCCCATCAGAACCTACTAAATCTCTTTTTTAAAGATTTTATTTATTTGACAGAGAGAGATCACAAGTAGGCAGAGAGGCAGGAAAGAGAGAGCAAGGAGGAAGCAGGCTGTGTGCTGAGCAGAGAACCCAATGCAGAACTCGATCCTAGGACCCTGAGATCATGACCTGAGCCAAAGGTACATGCTTAACCCACTGAGTCACCCAGGTACTCAGAACGTACTGCTTTTTAGAGAAGCATCAAATCTAACTATATTCTCATACAAACACAGTAGCTGGAATGTAAGAAAAGCTGCATATAATAGAATCTTATCCCATCTAAATGTCTGTTCTTTAATTTGTTTAAGTGGACTCCATCTATTTTAGCATTCAGTGAAGTAGAAAAGTAAGGGGTGGATGTTCCTGGTTGATTTTAGCAAATCCCTGGACTTGCCTCCGTTTCTCTGTACCTGCTGTTTGTTCCCACTCCCAAACAACCTTGACACTGTTTCAAATCTTTTATCTGCTGTTCAACCTCAAGTAAACATCTGGTTCTATAGCCTTATGATTGCTACGCTCCTTTTACATCTCATAATGGCTTCTGATATTCTGTAGGAAACTGTAGAAATGGAAGAAAATTTAGGCCATTAAACTCCATCACACTGTCTTCTGCACATTTATATTCTGACATTTCAAAGTAGTTCACAAATAACTTGAACGATTGGATAAAAATTTAACAAGAATATGAGCCATGAGATTCTGCATGTCAAGTGTGCTATCTCAGACAAAAAACTTTCAGAGGGTGTGAGGGAGTTCTTGAACTGCCTCAAGACTCCAACTTCTCTGTGTCTTATTCACCTGCAGAGTTTACCCTAGAATTGGGATACATGAAAATAATATATTAGAACAAACATTTAAAGATTTAAGAAGAATGAGGTGCCTGGCTGGCTCAGTTGGTGGAGCGTGTGACTTTTGATCTTGGGGTGCTGAGTTCGAGCCCCACGCTGGGTGTTGAGACTGCTTTAAAAAAAAAAAAAGGGAAATAAGAAAATTGACCAGATCAAAAAGGCACGTGGAGTCAGTACGGCCAAGCCATTGTGTCCTAGGAACTGTGAGCCCAGAATGATAATTCCAAAATATGTAACAGTGAGGTTTATGGATTTCATAAACAAAGAAATAATTCTTGGGGCAATGAGGCAATTGCATCACTTCTAAGAAACAAGGAAATCAGGCTGGTTTCAGACACCACCATGAGGGAGAAGGTAAGGAAGCATGACCTACGCATTTCTCAAGAAATCAAGTACTGCCCAGGAATTTTGCACTCAGCCCCCAACTCTTGTCAGGATAAAGGCAATAAACATTGATTGTGAAAAATTCAGTGAATATCATTTCCATACATTGTTCTTGAAGAAACTGTGGAAGCCAAGATTTTCGTAAAATGGGAACATGAGATGAGATTACCAGAGAATGAGGGAGTGGGGGGGGGCGCCTGGGTGGCTTAGTCGGTTGAGTGTCTGCATTCGGCTCAGCTCTTGATCCCAGGGTCCTGGGATCAAATCCTACATCTGGCTCCCTGCTCAGCGGGAAGTCTGCTTCTCCCTCTCCCACTCCCCCTGCCTTCCTTCTCTTGCTGCGTCTCTCTCTGTCAAATAAATACATAAAATCTTAAAAGAAAAAAAGGGGGGGTAGTTAAGGAAGGGGTGTTTAAAGCACACTGATTTCCTCCCATTTTTTTATAGCCAGGGATAGAAATATCTCATTTATTTCTTTATTTCTTTATTTGACAGGGAGAGAGAGAGAGAGCATGCACGCGCACATGAGCAGAGGGAGCAGCGGGAAGAGGGAGAGGGAAAAACAGACTCCCCGGCGGAGCGGAGAGACCGAAGCTGTGGGCATGATCTGAGCCAAAGGCAGAAGCTTAACCGACTGAGCCATCCGGACACCCCAAAATATCTTATTTAAAGCTGATTTTTAAAAAATCAAGTAATAGAAGTATGTGTAAACATATTTAAGAAAAAAGTGAGCACTAAAGAAAGATAAAATGGTTTGATATTGGGTATGGAGGAGGCGGAATAATGAAAAAAGAGATGTACTGTGTTGTTGTTGGGGAAGGAATAGCAGAAAAAGACTGAAGGAGTAGAGGACCGAGGGTATATTTACAGTCAGGGTAATGAAGTCACAAACAGAAGGGAGGGGCGATGGGGGCAGGCTTGGGGGCAAGGGGCACAGAACGGGGCAGGGCAGGGGGCTCTCCTCTTCCCTGCAGCAACCCTCCCCCAGTCATCCCACTGATGGGGGGAGGGAAGTGGGGAGGTGGAGCCATAAATACGTCCAGAATTCCAAAGAGGCTAAGGAGGGAAGGGGTGGCTGAAGATCTCAGAGAGGGGGCAAAGGCAGTCCTGGGCCACCCTTGTCAGGGGGCCTGGGCTCCTTGGGCGGCCGCGGGGGCCCCGGGGGGTCGCCTGGCTTGCGGCTGTGCTTGCGAAAGTAGCGGTAGCGCTGGACGTAGGCCCGCACGAAGTTGCTCACCTTCACCGGGTAAAATGTAATCATCACACGGACTAAACCCAACGATTCCAAGAAAGAAGGCTTTCAGATTAAATCACAAAACAAAACCTGGTGTTCTTTTCTTCCTTCCATCCTTCCTCTCTCTCTCTCTCTCTTTCTTCCTTTGTTTGGTGGTCAGCAAAGCAATGTTTATTGAGCGAGAGAACAAAGCTCCCGAAGCAGGAGGGGACCCAAGAGGGTTGCCCTTGGTGTTATATTTAAGGAATTTGCCTAAAACAAAGGCTTCAGAAAAGCTAAAAACTGTATTGGGCTAATGTAAACAAAATTTATCAGGCTCCTCAGAATATCAGACAAGGTTGCATTCAAGGGCAAAGGTAAAAAACATCAAGGGAGACAAAGGTTATTTTATAATTAAAAGGGGAAATTCACAAGAATATAAAGATATTTGTGCACAGATAACATATCATCATCTTTTATAAAGCTGGACTCCAGAGAAATAAGGAGAAATAAAAACGCAATAGTAGTAAAGGTTTTAATTTACTTCTCTCTGATTACATTGATGAGGGAGCAGAAGACTGGCTGAACACAAAGCAGAAGTTAACACCTGCAACCTTCCTCCAGACCGCACTCCTGGGTGGGACAAGTGTGATATTCTTCCAGGACGCTCCCGGCTGTCTTTTTTTTTTTTTTAAGATTTTATTTATTTGACAGAGAGAGACACAGCGAGAGAGGGAACACAAGCAGGGAGACTACGAGAGGGAAAGCAGGCTTCATGCTGAGTAGAGTAGGGAGCCCAATGGAGGGCTCCATCCCAGCATCCTGGGATCACGACAGGAGCTGAAGGCAGATGTCCAATGGCTGAGGCACCCAGGTGCCCGCTCCCAACTGTCTTAATGTTAATGCCTCATTACAGGGAAAACCCACCTTTATTTGACAATGGCAAGGCCTCCAGTATCCTGTAGGTCCTTTTTAGCATATGAAAGTTCTTTTGAATCCTCCTTTTTTCCTTCCTTCCCCCAATCCCATAGTCTATAAAATCAGCTACCCTTCACAATCCCACTACAGCAGCTCTTTCCACCCAAGGTCCTGTCCCCATGCTTTAATAAAAAGCGACTTTTTGCACCAAAGATGTCTCAAGAATTCCTTCTTGGTCATTGGCTCTGGACCTAATCTCACCGATATCCCAAAACCACGTCAATATCAGGTCAAACTCCGTGTAAGGATATGGAAGACCCACACGACTTATGTTACTATCTCATTGCTACTGTCAAAATCTGTATGCGAAAAACAGGGAATATGCATTCCTCTCAGGGCGCTTAAAACAGTCGCAAAAATCTACCCTCATTTAGACCACAAGGAAAACTCAGGTATTTCAAAGATACAAAGTAGTACATCAACACTTTCTCCAATTTCTGATCATCAGGAGTTAAAACTGAACATTAATGCCCCAATCAGAAACTAAAGGCTGGAAGCGTTAAAAGTCTGCCACTCTCTCTTGAAATCAAAAACTTTATCAAGGCAGGTCAAACACCAAAATTTTAGCATCTGCACAAAATTGCAACAGATACATCAGAAGTTTTGAGATATGTTGCAAGTAGTACCTATTTATATTTGAAGCCTTCCTTTCATCCTTAATACTTATATTTACAGGTAAAAATTGAAAAACTAAGTACCCAACTCAAGAAAAAATACCTGTCAAAATAAGAGAAAAAAGGGGAGCCTGGGTGGCTCAGTTGTTAATTGTCATGGCTCAGATCATGATCCTCTTGGGTCTCCCAAAAATTGGGTACCCCAATAATGGGTCCGTGATTAAAGGAGCGAGACTGATACAAAGCAAAGGTCAAGCAAAGCTTTATTTAGTGCCAAGCATCACGAATCAGTCCGACCGCCAAACAGACCCGTCGGTCGGGGCCATCCCTTATAGATCGGACGACCCCTGCCAGCTTTTCAGACTAACTTTTATAGAGCAAAGTCCATGTGGTTGGGCCTGGCCACGCACAGGTGGCCAATGAGATTGTAACACACACAGGAAACTCCACAGTGATGCTAGGTGACCAACTGAATTACAATTTACCCTAGTAGACATTTGAACCAGCCTATCACCAGTTCAGAATTGGCGCCCAAAAGGTGCCCAAAGGGTGGGGCCCATACTCCTTGGTAGCTAGGAGACAGTATGCTCCCCCACTGATTGAATACCTCCACCTGGCCTGACCCACCCTTGTATTTGGACTTTGTTACCTGGTTTCCTGGACTTGCTTTTAAGTTCCTTCCCGCGGGGGGGGGGGCAGTTTAAGTTTTACAACAAATTTGCAGTTCAACCAGGGTGGGGCCACTCTGGCTGAATAGGCCCTTACAATCCCAGCATCCTGGGGTTGGAGCCTGCTTCTCCCTCTCCCACTCCCCCTGCTTGTGTTCCCTCTCTCTCTATCAAATAAATAAATAGGGTGGCTCAGAAGGGATAAGCCTCTGCCTTTGGGTCAGATCATGATCTCAGGGTCCTGGTATCAAGCCCCGAATCAGGCTATCTGCTCGGCAGAGAGCCTGCTTCCTCCTCTCTCTCGCTGCCTGCCTCTCTGCCTACTTGTGATTTCTCTCTCTCTCTCTCTCTCTGTCAAATAAATAAATAAATAAAATCTTTACCAAAGAAAGCAGAGAAAAAGAAAGTAATAAAGATAAAGGAGAGATGAATGAATTAGGAAACAAGAACAAAAAGGGTAGAACGAAAAAATGTATCTACAAGCTGAAATGAAAAATATAACTTGAAATGGTAACATAATCAAGTAAACATATGCAAAACAAGAAATTATGGGGAAATGAACAGGTTCAGCAAGGTTCAGCAAAAGGCTGTTTCGCTCCACTTAATGCAAATACACTTGAAAACCTGGATGAATTGGATAATTGGTTGTCAGGAGAATATGATTTTTCAAAATTGACTCTAAAAGAGAGTTAAAAATCTAAATTGTGACATTACCACAGAGGAAATAAAGAAGATTATCAAAGGCTCACTCTCCCCACCAAAAGCATTAGGCCCAGAAATGTTCAACCGGACAACGATCAAACCTCAAAGAATAGAACATTTTGAAGCTACTTGAACTGTTCCAGGATAAAAACAAAGAACAAAAACTTTGGAAAATTTTTTTTATGATGTGAGCTAACATTGGTTCTGAAACCCAACATCATTAGACATTCGAGAAGGAAATGATAGCTCACGCTCACTTTTGAATATCAGTGTAGAAATCCTAAGTGAAGTCTAAGCGAACAGAATCAGCCACGTACTAAAATAAATAAATAAATAAATAAATAAAGGACACGTAAGCTTATTCCCAAAATAATTTAAAAATTTTATTATTAGCTGGGGGTGGGAGGGTGCCTGGGGGGGCTCAGTTGGTCAAATGTCTGACTCTTCGTCTCAGGTCATAATCTCAGGGCTTTGAGATGGAGCCCTGCTTTGGTCTCCATGTTCAATGCAGAGTCTGCTTGAGATTCTCTTTCTCCCTCTCCCTCTGCCCCTCCCCCAGCTCGCCTCGCTCTCTCTCAAATAAATAAATAAATACATCTTTTAAAAATTTTTATTAGAGGGGCGCCTGGGTGGCTCAGTGGGTTAAAGCCTCTGCCTTCGGCTCAGGTCATGATCCCAGGGTCCTGGGATCGAGCCCCGCATCGGGCTGTCTGCTCTGCGGAGAGCCTGCTTCCTCCTCTCTCTCTCTCTGCCTGCCTCTCTGCCTACTTGTGATTTCTGTCCGTCAAATAAATAAATAAAATCTTAAAAAAATTTTTTTTATTAGAAACTTATCATAATTAAGACTTACTATTTCCATATTAGGAAACTGTTGTCACAGGTCTCTTGAAGAATGCAGTGGCCAGGGATGGATGTCTTCTCAGCCCCCACCCTGTACAGTGAGGCAAACTGTCTGATCTTGAGGCTCAGTCTTCTTGTTTCATTCCTGTTTTCATCAGTCAACCTCCAAAATATAGACGCTATCCCACCTCTCTATCCCACCATGCCCGGCTCCCCTCACTGCTGCCTTGTCCTCTTGGGAACCTACAATCCAAGCCGTTCCCATACTAACCTAGAATCGTCTGGAACTTCTGCCCCACATCTTGTACATTCTGCTGTGTCCTCAGACATTGTGTCTCCAGCTTTGTCTTCACTGAAACGCAACTCCTGGGAACCCCCCAGCCTGTTGCTAAGACCCTGCTCCCTGCACGCTTGTCCAAAGTCCCGTTTCTTTAAGATTTCGATCCCGTGACCTTACCACCCTCTCCCCTTGCTGGTATCTTTCCACTTATTCACTTAAGAGGTCTCTCGTAGCGACCCAAATAGGTGTCCTGCCATTCGTATGGATATTTCCACATCCACGTGCATGACTTTAGCTCCTCTGTTCACCCCGCTGCTTCCGCTGGGGCTGCCTTGCTCATTGCACGAAGTACCATGGATGCTCCGCGGTCCTGCCTCCACGCCACCTTAGCAATCCAGCCTCACATTACTCCAATAAGACAAATACATCTCTGACCCCCATCAAAACTCCTGGTCTGTTGAACCCACTACTTCCTCCCAACTATTGAGTGATCTCCTTCCTCTACTTCTCTTATTACTCTCATGATTCAGCATTTCACACACACACACACACACACACACACACACACACCCCTATCTGTCCTCGTAGACAGCTTCCTAGCTTCCTTTCCGGAGAAAACTCTGATTTTTCTTTTCTCCCTTTCTTCCCATCTCTTCCAGAAGAAGGCGCTACTGTCCAAGCTAGAGTTTCTCAACTTCAGCACTATGGACATTTGAGGCTGGAACATTCTTTGTTGTGGGAGAGTGTCCTGTGCACTGCAAAATATTTATCTGCCTTCCCAGCCTCTACGTATTAGATGTTCTTACCACCCGTAGTCATGACAACCAAAAATGTCCACAGACATCACCATAGTTTCCTGGGTCGGGGTGCGGGGCATGAATCACCCCCGGCTGAGAACCACTAGTCTAGACTCATCTCTCTAACTTATGCCTGGGACTCTACCTCCCTCCTCACATATATACAATCTTTTCAGGAATCCTACTGTAGGAAATACTTTTTCCTCTCCTGTAGAGTCAGAAGCTCTTTCAACAGGATTCTTTTTTATTTTATTTATTTTTATTTATTTATTTTTTAAAGATTTTATTTATTTATTTGACAGAGAGAGATCACAAGTAGGCAGAGAGGCAGGCAGAGAGAGAGAGGGGAAGCAGGCTCTGTGCTGAGCAGAGAGTCCGACGCGGGGCTCGATCCTAGGACCCTGAAATCATGACCTGAGCTGAAGGCAGAGGCTTTAACTCACTGAGCCAGGCAGGCGCCCCAACAGGATTCTTTTTTTAAAAAAGGATTGTATTTATTTATTTGACAGAGAGAGACACAACGAGAGAGGAAACACAAGCAGGGGGAGTGGAAGAGGGAGAAGCAGACTCCCCATGCAGGGGGGAGCCCCATGCAGGACTCCAACCCAAGGCAGCTGCTTTACTGACTGAGCCACTCAGGCGCCCCTCTCAACAGGATTCTTTCCAGAACTACTTAAACATCTTAAAAAAAAAAAAATCCTCAGCACATTTCCATCTCCAACCACCAGTACTCTCCCTCCCCTCCCCACCACATCTTGCAAGAGTTGGCTACTCTTCCTGCCTGCATTATTCCCTCATTTGATCCTCTCTCCTTCAAATATGATTCAGGTTCCTGGCATTTAATCCCCTGGAGCTTTCATTACAGTTTTAAGTGACTTCCGTGTATATAAACGCAGTGGACAGTTTTCAGCCTGTGGTCATAGGCACAATGGAGGAGAACCAGATTGAGGGAAGTAAAGATCAAGAATTTGGTCTTGGGGCGCCTGGGTGGCTCAGTGGGTTAAGCCGCTGCCTTCGGCTCGGGTCATGATCTCAGGGTCCTGGGATCGAGTCCCACGTCGGACTCTCTGCTCAGCGGGGGGCCTGCTTCCCTCTCTCTCTCTCTTCTGCCTACCTCTCCACCTACTTGTGATTTCTCTCTGTCAAATAAATAAAATCTTAAGAAAAAAAAAAAGAATTTGGTCTTGACCCCGTTGGATTTCCGGTGTCTCAGAGGCCAGAGGAGATGTTGGCTGGACACTGAGACAGTGAGGGCTGGAGCCAGGGGAGAGATCGAGGCCGGGACATTAAACCGCGTGGGTATCGTGCAGTGTACCTAGGGACTTAAGGGTATGTGTGTATGAGTCCGGTAACCAATGCTTTACGTGTAATGTTAAGTACCTTGACAAGGGGCGGTGGTGTGTAGAGCAATGAGAATCACTTGAAGGTTTGCAAAATGCAGATTCCTGGGCCCCACCCCCAGTTTTTAATACAATTAAAATGGAATAGCTTCCCTGTGATGGACCATTTGCATTTCTATCAGGTTCCCAAAAGATTGATGCTTAAGCTGTTGGTCCAGGTACCATACTTTGCAAATTACTGATTTCGAGTGAGCAGAGGAGGCCCGGGGCTGACCGGGCGCTCCAGCATTTATCAGTCAGAAGCAGAGATGAGCCCAAGAGAGACAGAAGGACGGGGGAAGAAGGGACCACCGCCGGTTTTTCGATGGAGGGCGGTACAGGGCGAAGAGGCCCCAGGACTACAAGTCCCAGGATGGCCCGCGCCGGCTCGCGCCCGCCCCCTGGAGGCGGCTCGCGGAGGCGCGGGTAGAATCCCAGGGAACTTTCGCGGATCCTGCGTGAGCGCTGGAAGCCGCGGCGTCTTCGGGCTGCGGCGGCGGCGCGGCTGGAACCAGCGGGGCGGGTGAGTAAGAACGGCGCTGGTCGCCGGCTCCTCTGCGCCTCAGCTGCGTGGTCTTCCCGGGTCGAGCGGGCAAGCGCTGGGGTCCGAGGGTCCGGGAGCGGAGGCGCAGGACTGCCCGTCTGAGAGGGAAGACTCTGCTGCCGCTGTCGCCCCGGTGGCCCCGGTCCCCCTCCGCTCGGCGGTTGCCGCCCCCAGCCCGGAACGGACGTCCTACCCCGTCTTGCCCACCCAGCCCGGGAGCTGCGGGACCGGTGCCGCAGGTGGCAGCGACAGGGGGCCGCCCCCCTCCCCTCCGGGCTCCGGGGGCTTGGCGCAGAAGCCCCAGACGGAGGGCCAGGTGATTCCCGAGGACTGCGGCCCAGAGAGGCGACCCTAACCCGCGCCGGGGTGGGACAGGTGCGTGGACACGCTCGACTGGGGCCCTCGGAGCCCCCGGAGCTTCCCGCACCCTCCCTGGTGCTGTCCTGAAGATGCTGTGTGTGTCGGGGACCGAGTAACCCTTGGCCGTCCTCCGCGTCCACAGAGCTCCTGCCCCCCCTTGTTGGCCTGGGGTGACCGGGGAAGGCTCTGGCCCCGCGTCTCCCGGGTCAGCTGGCGGTGCCACGGCGCAGTGTACCTGGGGAGCCCTGGGGGACCGTTTGGATGCTCAGGGGTGGCCGGTGATGCGGAGCCTGCCAGGAGTGCAACAGGAACAACCTCTTCACCAAATATCTTTGAAAGGAAAATAATATTATGTCTTTTTTCTTTTTTTTAAAGCAAGCTTGACCCCGAATATCTTATGTTTATTTTGTGGGCGCTGCTTTTGCCAGCACGCAAGTTTATATAATAAGCAGTATAAGGTTTGAAAAAAATTTTTTTTTTCCTCTGAAGGTGCTCTTCCTTGCCCTCTATCGGAAGAATTATGTTGGACTGGTTGACATGCTTATCCATTAGTAACTGCGGTAGCTGGCGCCAGGAGATCGAGTGTTTTTGAGTCGAGTCACAACCCAACCCTTCAGGACCAGTTTTGGTTTGAGAAGGTTTTTGCTATCCAGTTTCAGACTCGATGGTATTTCACCGTTTGAGATAGGAGAGGAGAGAAGGAGCAGAAGTTTGTCAGCCCTAATTTCTTAGGCTACAGAAAATAGCTTTGCATGAGTAATTCTCAAAGCAAGCACATTTAATTTGGTACTAAGACTAGGTCCGAAGCTGAGCCTCCAGTCCAAAAACCCTATCAGTTTTAAGAGTTTTTCAGTTGGTTGGTTTGGCTGTTCTAGGTAAATAATTTCATCATCTGTTACGAAGCAGCAGCTGTCTCTTACGAATGTTTGAACTTTTTCTTTTTTTTTCATTGACCATCCTCTCTACAGTGTTGACTATTTTGGGCTTGATTTTAGGGGAATGCTCCTGTGGGAGCTTCACTAAATATATTTTTATCCTATTAAGTAAGTTTTCATTTGCGTCTGATTACTAAGAGTTTAAACATTTAGGGGTGAATATTGATTTTTTCCCCCAAGTTCTTTTGTATAGTGTATATTGATACGCCCATGTAGATTTCTTCTTAAAATTGATAACATAGGTGATGCTGCTGCTAGATTTTCTGTGTCTAAAATCCTGGAGTAATTTTATTTATTTATTTATTTTTAAATATTTTAAATATTTTATTTATTTATTTGGCACAGAGAGAGAGATCACATGTAGGCAGAGAGCCAGGCGGGGGCCGGGGGGGGGGGTGGGTTGGTGTGTGGGTGGGAACCAGGCTCCCCGCTGAGCAGAGAGCCTGATGCGGGACTTGATTCCAGGACCCTGAGACCATGACCTGAGCGGAAGGCAGAGGCTTAATCCACTGAGCCACCCAGGCGCCCCCATGTATTTATATTTATAAGTGAACTTGGTATATCCACCCCTCCCCTGCCCCCTTTTTTGTATCTGAGCTCATAATTAGCGTTAGGCTGTCCTCACTGATTCTGATGGGAAACTTTCCACCACATTCTGTGCTCCGGAGCAGAAGAATTATCTGTTCCTTGAAGTTTGGCAGAATCTGACCGCAGGCTGCCTAGGCTGTTGGTGATAATATTTTTTAAGAAGTTGGTATCAGTACTTCACTATCTTTTCTATTTTTTCCATGATATTGATTCTTCTCAGGTTTTCTGTTTCTTCAAAGTCAATCTAATACTTTACATCTTCCCAGGAAATCATTAATGCTATTGAAATTTAATATGTGTTGGGGTGCCTGGGTGGCTCAGTGGGTTAGAGCCTCTGCCTTTGGCTCGGATCATGGTCCTGGAGTCCTAGGATCGAGCCCTGCATCGGGCTCTCTGCTCCTCGGGGAGCCTGATTTCTCCTCTCTCTCTGTCTGCCTCTCTGCCTGTCAGATAAATAAATAAGATCTTTATTAAAAAAAAGAAAGAAATTTAATATGTGTTAGCATAATGTTGTTTATAGTCTTCTGTTGTAAGGAAATAGCTCTTCTACATCTATGGTATGTTGTCTGTCTTGTTCACAGTTTTGTGTGCGTGCCTTTTCTCCTTTTTTTTTTTTTATTGGTCAGGCTTGATTGAGGCTTGCTTATTTTATTATCTTTTCAAAGCACCAGTTTCCGGCTTAACTGATTAATCTTGTTACTTTTAGGGGCGCCTGGGTGGCTCAGTCGGTTAAGCGTCTGCCTTCGGCTCAGGTCATGATCTCAAAGTCCTGGTATCGAGCTCCACATCATATTCCCAGCTCAGCCAGGAGTCTACCTCTCCTTCTCCCTCTGCCCCTCTTTCTGTTTGGGCTTGCTCTCTCGATCTCTCTCAAATAAATACATAAAATCCTTTTTAAAAATTCTGTTCATTTTATTTTTCTGTGTCATCCACTTATGTTCTTAATTTTTCTTGCTACTTAATTTCAGTTGATGTCTGCAAGTTCTAGCCTTTTGAATTTGATGGCTTCCATCATTGGTGTAATCAGTCCTCCTGAACAAGGCAAGGACATGAATATTTTCATGCCACTTAATTCTAAGATCTGTTTTTGGTTTAACCCTTTAAATCAGACATTATTGCTGATGTTACTATTATACTAATTTTCCAGGTCAATATTTATTAGACTTACCTACTTTTTACCTGCCTTACCTACTTGCCTACTATTTACCTACTTTCTTCACTCTTCATTCCTTTTTAGATCATGCTATTCCTCTTTGGGTCATTTTCCTTTTCTGTGAAGTGCACCCTTTAGAAATTCCTGCATTGATGATGCATTCACTGTTTTCATAATATCTGAAAATACCTTTATTTTGCCTGCATGCTTGAATTCTGGCTTCTTCAGGTTTCTCTAAGCCATTGATTTCAAAGGTGTTATTGTCGTTGTTTTTCTAGCAGTTTTTAAAGATGTTTTGTTTGGAAGGCTTTGG
>NW_025334890.1:0-148736 GCF_020171115.1 Neogale vison | reverse complement strand
CATGATTTTTTTCAATTCTTCTTTAATTTCCCAGTTGACCCATTCATTCTTTAGAAGGATGCTGTTTAGTCTCCATGTTTTGGGTTCTTTCCAAGCTTCCTCTTGTGGTTGAGTTCTAGCTTCAGAGCATTGTGGTCTGAAAATATGCAGGGAATGATCCCAATCTTTTGGTATCGGTTGAGTCCTGATTTAGGACCGAGGATGTGATCTATTCTGGAGAATGTTCCATGTGCACTAGAGAAGAATGTGTATTCTGTTGCTTTGGGATGAAATGTTCTGAATATATCTGTGATGTCCATCTCATCCAGTGTATCATTTAAGGCCTTTATTTCCCTGTTGATCTTTTGCTTGAATGATCTGTCCATTTTAGTGAGGGGAGTGTTAAAGTCCCCTACTATTATTGTATTATTGTTGATGTGTTTCTTTGATTTTGTTATTAATTGGTTTATATAGTTGGCTGCTCCCACATTGGGGGCATAGATATTTTAAAATGTTAGATCTTCTTGTTGGACAGACCCTTTGAGTATGATATAGTGTCCTTCCTCATCTCTTATTATAGTCTTTGGCTTAAAATCTAATTGATCTGATATAAGGATTGCCACTCCTGCTTTTTTCTGATGTCTATTAGCATGGTAAATTCTTTTCCACCCCCTCACTTTAAATCTGGAGGTGTCTTCGGGCTTAAAATGAGTTTCTTGAAGGCAACATATAGATGGGTTTTGTTTTTTTATCCATTCTGATACCCTGTGTCTTTTGATTGGGGCATTTAGCCCATTAACATTCAGGGTAACTATTGAGAGATATGAATGATATGATTCATTGTATTGCCTGTAAGGTGACTGTTACTGTATATTGTCTCTTTTCCTTTCTGATCTACCACTTGTAGGCTCTCTCTTTGCTTAGAGGACCCCTTTCAGTATTTCCTGTAGAGCTGGTTTGGTGTTTGCAAATTCTTACAGTTTTTGTTTGTGCTGGAAGCTTTTAATCTCTCCTTCTATTTTCAATGATAGCTTAGCTGGGTATAGTATTCTTGGCTGCATGTTTTTCTCGTTTAGTGCTCTGAAAATATCATGCCAGCTCTTTCTGGCCTGCCAGGTCTCTGTGGATAAATCAGCTGCCAATCTAATACTTTTACCATTGTATGTTACAAACTTCTTTTCCCGGGCTGCTTTCAGGATTTTCTCTTTGTCACTAAGGCTTGTAAATTTTACTATTAGGTGACGGGGTGTGGGCCTATTCTTATTGATTTTGAGGGGCGTTATCTGAACCTCCTGAATTTTGATGCTCGTTCCCTTTGCCATATTGGGGAAATTCTCCCCAATAATTCTCTCCAGTATACCTTCTGCTCCCCTCTCTCTTTCTTCTTCTGGAATCCCAATTATTCTAATGTTGTTTCGTCTTATGGTGTCACTTATCTCTCGAATTCTCCCCTCATGGTCCAGTAGCTGTTTGTCCCTCTTTTGCTCAGCTTCTTTATTCACTGTCATTTGGTCTTCTATATCGCTAATTCTTTCTTCTGCCTCATTTATCCTAGCAGTGAGAGCCTCCATTTTTGATTGAACCTCATTAATAGCTTTTTTGATTTCAACTTGGTTAGATTTTAGTTCTTTTATTTCTCCAGAAAGGGCTTTTATATCTCTGGAGAGGGTTTCTCTAATATATTCCATGCCTTTTTCAAACCCGGATAGAACCTTGAGAATTGTCATTTTGAACTCTAGATCTGACATATTACCAATGTCTGTATTGATTAGGTCCCTAGCCTTCGGTACTGCCTCTTGTTCTTTTTTTTGTTGTGAATTTTTCCGCCTTGTCATTTTGTCCAGCTAAGAGTATATGAAGGAGCAAGTAAAATACTAAAAGGGTGGCGACAATCCCAGGAAAATATGCTTTAACCAAATCAGAAGAGATCCCAAATCGTGAGGGGGTATTTCTCCCCCCTCACGATTGGGTGAGGGATCTCCTCTGATTGGGATCTCCTCTGATTGGGATCTCCCAATCTCTTCTGATTAGGATCTCTTCTGATTTGGGGATAAAAAGAGGTTCCAAAAGAAAGAAAGAAAAAAAAATTAAAAAAAGAGATTGAATTAAAAATTCAATCAAGAATTAAAAAAGAGATTGAAGAGATTGGGATCTCTTCTGATTTGGGGATAAAAAGAGGTTCAAAAATAAAGAAAGAAAAAAAGAAAATAAAGAATTAAAAAAAAGAAAACGAATAAAGAAAAGTATAAAAAAGAATATATATATATATATATATATATATTAGATAAAGTAGTTAAAAAACGTTAAAAAAGAAAAGGGTAAAAGTTAAAAAAATTTTAGCAGAAGAAGAGAAAAAAAATCAAAAAGAAAAAAATTAAAATAACTGCAAGACTAAGAAATCACAGGGAGAAAGCCATGAGTTCCGTGGTTTGTTTTTTCCTCCTCTGGAATTCTGCTGCTCTTCTTGGTATTGAAACTGCACTCCTTGGTAGGTGAACTTGGTCTTGCCTGGATTTCTTGTTGATCTTCTGGGGGAGGGGCCTGTTGTATTGATTCTCAAGTGTCTTTGCCCCAGGCGGAATTGCACCGCCCTTACCAGGGGCCGGGCTGAGTGATCCGCTCGGCTTTGCTTTCAGGAACTTTTGTTCCCTGAGCGCTTTCCATAGAGTTTTGGAGGACGGGAATACAAATGGCGGCCTCCTGTTCTCTGGCCCGGAGGAGCCAAGAGCCTGGGGCCCCGCTCCCCAGTGTGCCCTCAGTGAACAGCTCCTAGTAACTCCCGTCTGCCTGACCTCTGGCCACGCTCTGAGCTCACCGAGCCTGCGACCCGTTCAAGGCAACACCGAGCTGTGAGCTTACTGTCGGCTCTGTCTCTATAGCCGGCTTTCCCGTTCCAATATCCGCAAGCTCTGCAACACTCAGACACCCCCGATCCTTCTGTGACCCTGCGAGACCAGAGGCCACGCTGACCCCACGTGGGCTTCGCCCCGGTTTAGCCTCTGGGGCGATGTCCCTCAGCGGAACAGACTTTTAAAAGTCCTGATTTTGTGCTCCGTTGCTCCACCGCTTGCCGGGAGCCGCCCCCCCCCCCCCCGGGGTCTATCTTCCCGTCGCTTTGGATTCACTTCTCCTCCAGTCCTACCTTTCAGAAAGTGGTTGTTTTTCTGTTTCTAGAATTGCTGTTCTTCTCTTCGATCTGCCGATGGATTTGCAGATGTTTGCAATCTTTAGATAAGCTCTCTAGCTGATCTCCTGTTAGCTGAAGTAGTCTCAGCCTGCTACTTCTCTGCCATCTTGACTCCTCCCCCTCCTCTGCCCATTTCTTGATTGGATTATTTGTTCTTTGGGTGTTGAATTTGCTAAGCTCTTTATAGATTTTGGATACTAGCCCTATATCTGATATTCTGTTTGCAAATATCTTCTCCCATTCTGTCAGTTGTCTTTTGGCTTTGTTAACTCTTTCCTTTGCTGTGCAAAAGCTTTTGATTTTGATGAAATCCCGATAGTTCATTTTTGCCCTTGCTTCCCTTGCCTTCGGTGAAGTTCCTAGGAAGAAGTTGCTGTGGCTGAGGTCGAAGAGGTTGCTGCCTGTGTTCTCCTCAAGGATTTTGATGGATTCCTTTCTCACACTGCGGTCCTTCATCCATTTTTAGTCGATTTTCTTGTGTGGTGTAAGGAAATGGTCCAGTTTCATTTTTCTGCCTGTGGCTGTCCAATTTTCCCAACACCATTTGTTGAAGAGGCTGTCTTTTTTCCATTGGACATTCTTTCCTGCTTTGTCAAAGATTAGTTGACTATAGAGTTGAGGGTCTATTTCTGGACTCTCTATTTTGTTCCATTGATCTATGTGTCTGTTTTTCTGCCAGTACCATACTGTTTTTTTTTAAGATTCTTTTTTATTTGACAGAGAGAGAAATCACAAGTAGGCAGAGAGGCAGGCAGAGAGAGAGTGAGGAGGAAGCAGGCTCCCTGTGGAGCAGAGAGCCTAACATGGGGCTCGATCCCAGGACCCTGGGATCATGACCTGAACTGAAGGCAGAGGCTTTAACCCACTGAGCCACTCAGGTGCCCCATTACCATACTGTCTTGATGATGACAGCTTTGTAACAGAGCTTGAAATATAATGGTGTTGCCCCCAACCTTGGCTTTCTTTTTCAATATTTCTCTGGCTATAAAAGTCTTTTCTGGTACCATATAAATTTTAGGATTATTTGTTCCATTTCTTTGAAAACAAAATGGATGGGATTTTGATAGGGATTGCATTAAATGTGTAGATTGCTTTAGGTAGCATAGACATTTTCACAATATTTGTTCTTCCACTCCGTGAGCATGGAGCATTTTTCCATTTCTTTTTGTCTTCCTCAATTTCTTTCATGAGTTCTTTATAGTTTTCTGAGTATGGATCCTTGCCTCTTTGGTTCGGTTTGTTCCTAGGTATCTTATGGTTTTGGGTACAATTATAAATGGGATTGACTCCTTAATTTCTCTTTCTTCTGTCTTGTTGTTGGTGTATAGAAACGTAACTGATTTCTGTGCATTGATTTTGTATCCTGACACTTTACTGAATTCCTGTACAAGTTCTAGCAAGTGTGGAGTGGAGTCTTTGGGTTTTCCACATATGGTATCATATCAACTGCAAAGAGTGATAGTTTGACTTCTTCTTTCCTGCTTTGGATGCCTTCAGTTTCTTTTTGTTGTATGAAGGCTGAGGCTAGGACTTATAGTACTATGTTGAATATCAGTGGTAATGGATATCCTTGCCATGTCCCTGACCTTAGCAGAAAAGCTCTGTTTTTCTCCATTGATAATGATATTTGCAGTGGGTTTTTCATAAATGGCTTTGATGATATTGAGGTTTGTGCCCTCTATCCCTACACTTTGAAGAGTTTTGATCAAGAAGGGATGCTGTACTTTGTCAAATGCCTTTTCAGCATCTATTGAGAGTATCATATGGTTCTTGTTCTTTCTTTTATTAATCTGTTTTTATCACATTGATTGATTTGCAGATATCGAACCAACCTTGCAGCCCTGGAATAAATCCCACTTGGTTGTGGTGAATAATCCTTTTCATTTTCTGTTGGATCCTATTGGCTAGTATTTTGGTGAGAATTTTCACATCTCTGTTCATCAAGGATATTGGTCTGTAATTCTCTTTTTTGATGGAATCCTTGTCTGGTTTTGGAATCAAGGTGATGCTGGTCTCATAAAATGATTTTGGAAGTTTTCCTTCCATTTCTATTTTTTTAACAGTTTCAGGAGAATAGGAATTAATTCTTCTTTAAATGTTTGGTAGAATTCCCCTGGAAAGCTCTCTGATCCTGGGCTCTTGTTTGTTTGGAGATTTTTGATGATGGTTTCAATCTCCTTACTGGTTATGGGTCTGTTCAGGTTTACTATTTCTTCCTGGTTCAGTTGTGGTTGTTTATATGTCTCTAGGAATGCATCCATTTCTTCCAGATTGTCAAATTTGCTGGCATTGAGTTGCTCATAATATGTTCTTATAATTGTTTGTATTTCTTTGGTGTTGGTTGTGATCTCTCCTCTTTCATTCATGATTTCATTTATTTGTGTCCTTTATCTTTTCTTTTTGATAAGTCTGGCCAGGGTTTTATCAATCTTATTAATTCTTTCAAAGAACCAGCTCCTAGATTCATTGATTTGTTCTATTGTTTTTCTGATTTCTATTTCATTGATTTCTGCTCTGATCTTTGTGATTTCTCTTCTCCTGATGGGTTTAGGCTTTCTCTGATTTTCTTTATCCAGCTCCTTTAGGTGTAGGGTTGGGTTGTTCATTGGAGAACTTTCTTGTTTCTTGAGGAAGGTTTGTATCACTATATATTTTCCTTTTAGGACTGCATTTGCTGTGTCGCACAGATTTTGAACCATTCTGTTTTCATTATCATTTGTTTCCATGAGTTTTTTCATTTCTCCTTTAATTTCCTGGTTTACCCATTCATTCTTTAGAAGGATGCTCTTTAGTCTCCATGTATTTGGGTTCTTTTCAAATTTCCTGTTGTGATGGAGTTCTAGCTTCAGAGCAGTGATCTGAAAATATGCAGGGATTGATCCCAATCTTTTGATACCACTTGAGACCTGATGTATGGCCCAGGATGTCATCTATTCTGGAGAATGTTCCATGTGAACTAGAGAAGAATGTGTATTCTGTTACTTTGGGATGGAATGTTATGAGTAGATCTGTGATATCTATCTGGTCCAGTGTGTTATTAAGACCTTTATTTCCTTGTTGATATTTTGCTTGGATGATCTGTCCATTTCAGTGAGGGGAGTGTTAAAGTCCCCTACTATTTTTGTATTATGGTCGATGTGTTTCTTTGATTTTGTTCTTAATTGGTTTATATAGTTGGCTGCTCCCATGATAGGGGCATAGATATTTAAAATTGTTAGATCTTTTTCCTGGACAGACCCTTTGAGTATGATATAGTGTCCTTCCTTGTCTCTTACTATAGTCTTTGGCTTAAAATCTAATTGATCTGATATAAGGATTGCCACCCCAGCTTTCTTTTGATGTCCATTAGCATGGTAAATTGTTTTCCACCCCATCACTTTAAATCTGGAGGTAACTCTGGGTCTAAAATGAGTTTCTCATAAACAACCTATTGATTTTTTTTAATCCATTCTGATACCCTGTGTCTTCTGATTGGGGCATTTAGTCCATTTACATTCCAGGTAACTATTGAGAGATATGAATTTAATGCCATTGTATTGCCTCTACAGTGACTATTACTATATATTGTCTCTGTTCCTTTCTGGTCTATTATTTTTAGGCTCTCTCATTGCTTAGAGGACCCCTTTCAATATTTTCTGTTGAACTGGTTTGGTGTTTACAAATTCTTTGTTTTTGTTTGTCCTGAAAGGTTTTTTTTAAGATTTTATTTATTTTATTTGACAGACAGAGATCACAAGTAGGCAGAGAGGCAGGCAGAGAGAGAGGGAGGAGGAAGCAGGCTCCCTGCTGAGCAGAGAGCCCGATGCGGGGCTCGATCCCAGGACCCTGGGATCATGACCTGAGCCAAAGGCAGAGGCTTTAACCCACCGAGCCACCCAGGTGCCCCTGTCCTGAAAGGTTTTTATCTCTCCTTCTATTTTCAATGATAGCTTAGCTGGATATAGGATTCTTGGCTTCATATTTTTGTCATTTAGTGCTCTGAATATATCATGCCAATTCTTTCTGGCCTGCCAGGTCTCTGTTGATTAGTCTGCTGTTAATCTAATGTTTTTATCATGGTATGTTACAGACTTCTTGTCCTGTGATGCTTTAAGGATTTTCTCTTTGTCTCTAAGACTTGTCAATTTTACAATTATATGACAGGGTGTGGAGCTATTCTTACTGACTTTGAGGGGGGTTCTCTCCTGGAAACTCCTGGATTTTGATGCTTTTTCCCTTTGCCATATTAGGGAAATTCTCTACTATAATTCTCTCCAATATATCTTCTGCTCCCCCTCTCTTTCTTCTTCTTCTGGAATCCCAATTATTCTGATGTTGTTTCATCTTACGGTATCACTTATCTCTCGATTTCTCCCCTCGTGGTCCAGTAGTTGTTTGTCTCTCTTTTGCTCAGCTTCTTTATTCTCTGTCATTTGGTCTTCTATATCACTAATTCTCTCTTCTGCCTCATTTATCCTAGCAGGGAGAGCCTCCATTTTTTTTTTATTGCACTTCATTAACAGCGTTTTTGAGTTCAACTTGGTTAGGTTTTGTTCTTTTATTTCTCCAGACAGCGTTTCTCTAATAACTTTCATGCCTTTTTCAAGCCTGGATAGCATCTTGGGAATCATAATTCTGAACTCTAGATCTGACATATTACCAATGTCTGTATTGATTAGGTCCCTAGCCTTTGGTACTGCCTCTTGTTCTGTGTTTTTTTTTTTGTTTTTTTTTTTTTTTGTGGTGAGTTTTTCCGCCTTGTCATTTTAATCCAGATAAGAATATATGAAGGAGTGAATAAAATACTAAAAGGGTGGCAAATACCACAGGAAAGTGTGCTTTAACCAAATCAGAAGAGACCCCAAACCATGGGGGGAAGAAAGCGGGTAAAAAGAAGATCAGAAAAAAAAATTAAACAGTAAGCAAACAAACAAATATATATATTAGACTGTTGAATAGAACAGGGTCACCCACTTAATTTTGGGAGTATTTTGGTCTCTTAGAAGAAACCACCTCCCAAAATTTTAAAGAATGAAAAACATAAGGGTAAACACAATGAAGGGATGGAATATGGTTATAAAGATGAAAAAAATTTTTAAGTTTCTATAAAAGGAGTTGATAAGGATAAATTGGTTGGGAGAATAAAGAAAAAGAAATTGGAGACAATTTGCTCAGGCTGGAAACTATAATAAAGCCCTGTGCTAGATTTAGGGTATATTTTGATCTATTAGAAGTTGTAACCCATATTTTTTTTAGAAGAAAAAACCCTATGTGTAAACAAAAAATAAAGTTAGATATAATGAAGGATAAAATATGGTTTTAATAATGAAGGTTCCAATTTTTTTTAATGAAAGGTATTGTTAAGAGAAACTAGTTAAAAACGTTAAAAGAGGAAGGGGTAAAAGTTAAAAAAATAGTAGAAGAAAAAAACAAAATTAAAAAAACTTACTAAGTTTGCAAGACTAAAGAATCATGGGGAGAAAACCATGAATTCCCTGCTTTGCTTTCTCCTCCTCTGGAATTCCGCTGTTCTCTTGGTATATGAACTTGGTCTTTGCTGGATTTCTTGTTGACCTTCTGGGGGAGGGGCATATTATAGTGATTCTCAAGTGTCTTTGCCCAAGGTGGAAATGCACTGCCTTTACCAGGGGTAAGGTTAAGTTATCCGCTCGGGTTCACTGTCCCTGAATGCTTTCTGTAGAGTTCCAGGAGTCGGGAATGAAAATGGTGGCCTCCCAATCTCTGGCCCAGAGGAGCCGAGAGCATGGGGCACTACTCCTCAGTGCGCCCTCAGAGAAAAGAGCTCAATCACTCCCATCTCCCTGGCCTCCAACCTGTGACCAAACTTCTCTGTCTCTGGCACACGGCCCTGCCTGGAGTCTCTGAACCCCACCAACCCATGAGTTCTTCCAGGGGGGTCTCCCTGGATCTTTTGGGGTCCCTGCTCACAGAGCAGTGGCCTGTGCCACAGATCACAATAAGGTAACCCTGAGCAGAGAGCTCGCTCCTCGACTCCATCTCTGTAGCCAGCTTCCCCACTCTAATACCTATGAGCTCTGAAACACTCAGATAGCCCCCATCCTTCTGTGAGCCTGAGAGACCTGAGGCCACGCTCTGCTGGCATGGGCTTCACCCCGGCTTAGCCTCTGGAGCAATGTCACTCAGTGGAGCAGACTTTTAAAAGTTCTGATTTTGGGACGCCTGGGTGGCTCAGTTGGTTGGACGACTGCCTTCGGCTCAGGGCGTGATCCTGGAGTCCCGGGATCGAGTCCCGCATCAGGCTCCCAGCTCCATGGGGAGTCTGCTTCGCTCTCTGACCTTCTCCTCGCTCGTGCTCTCTCTCACTGTCTCTCTCTCTCAAATAAATAAATAAAATCTTTAAAAAAAAAAAAAGTTCTGATTTTGTGCTCCATTGCTCTGCTGCTAGCCGGGAGCTGGCTCCTCCCCCTGCGGTCTATCTCCCCATAGCTTTGGAGTCACTTCTCTGCTGGCCCTACCTTTCAGAAAGTGGTCAGTTTTCTGTTTCTAGAATTGCTGCTCTTCTTCTATTCGGTCTCCTGTTGGATTTGTAGGTGTTTGGGATGGTTTGATAAGCTATCTTGCTGATCTCCTGCTATCTGATGTTGTCTCAGCCTGCTACTTCTCTGCCATCTTGAATCCTCCCTGGATTGACTTTTTTTTTTTCATGTATTACTTTTAAAGAACCCCTTTGTATTGGTGAAACAAAAACTTGCTTTTTTCCTTCCACACTCATTAGAGTCATTTTAACCATAAATATTATGTACTTTAATTTTAAGGAAATGACATGAATACAAAACAACACTTACCCATTATGAAAATATGAAATACAACAGAACTTTATAAAGTTTGCTGACTGAAGAGGCTGTGGGGCCTCAGAGGGGGTCATTAAAGGCCTTGGTCTCAGACAGAAAGGGTTCACATTCCAGACGTATCCTTGCCTTGCTGAATGACTCGGGGCAAGGGACTTAACTTGGCTGAGCCTCCATTTTTCCACGTGCAAAATGGGCATGGTGACACTCTCCCTCAGAGTGATTTTATGAGAATTTTTGTGAGACAAGCCACATAAAACTCTAGCTCCTTGTCTGGCACAGGGGAGCTCTAGATGAAATCATCATTAGTATGCTTGAGAAGTTCCCAACAGGGACGGAGGACTCTCCCTCATGACAGGGACCATGCACATGTGTTTGGAGTCACAGTGCCGTCTGCTTTTCAAAAGCCCTACTTTTTTTTTTTTTCATTTCTTTTAATACAGAGAGCGGTGAGGTCCTGGCATGTCTTTACAAAGAGAAATGCAAATTGTCCTCACTCGGGGGTGTGGAAAATACAGTAGAAGAATTGCAGCTGATGTTGAATCAGCCTTTAATTAGTTGGGGGGCTAGGGCCCAGAGAAGGCCAGGCCTGTACTCCCCTCTCTCCATGGTAAATAAAACCCAGCCAGGACCAGGGAGCCCACCAAGGATTTTGAAAACACTTGGCCTGTTTTGCCATTTCTTTCAAGCAGACAGCAGTAAAAGGTGTTCTCACCAATTACTCTGCTCACCTGCCTTGCTGATCAATCAGAAAATGCATTTAATCACTTTGCATCTATAAGAGGATCCCCCATCCTGCCCCCCACCGTGATTAGACTTATGCCAGAAGCTTAAAAAAAAAAAAAAACATTTGGGATGGATCTGGGAATTGGAAATAAAAGCCATTATATCACAGGACACTGCCTTTGGCCATGACCACTGGACAGGGTTTTATATGGCTCTGAGAGCAGTGCCCTCCTGTAAAGTGGACTGTGTGCTTTTGCCAAGATGTGTGATTTCAGAGGGCTGTTGGATGGACTCTGATGTCCTCTGTGGTCTCGTGGCAGAGAATATCAATCAACGCCCATTGCCACTACATATGGCTGATGGGAGAGGGCGGGGAGAGGAGAGCAAGACAGAGCGTGTGCTTTGCATTAGGTAACCCTGGGTCCCTGCACAGTCTAGCCACAGGGCTTGATGGGGCTGCCGTGTGTAAGTCGGTCCCCAGTGGTATTTGGGATATACTTGTATTGAAAGATTACTGCTTGTTTTACTGAAATTCAAATTTCATTGGGCATCCTGCATTTTTTATTTGCTAAATCTGGCAACCCCAGGCCTTGAGCAAATTTCTCAACTTCTTTGAGCCTTAGTTTCCCAGATGTAAAGTGGAACGACTGTAAAATCAGCCACAGTGTTAAAGTGAAATTTGTACAACACCTGGATTCCAGAGCTGGACATAAAATGAGCTGTTCAGGAGATGGTACTCACTACTGTTAGTTCCCAAACAGATGTTTTTGTCCATTTCAGCTATATTGTCACAGGTGATAATAAAGGTAACATTAAGTTCTACGATTATACCCTGTCCATTGTTACCTGGTAAAGCAACTTCAGACTGAGCTCCATAATGATCCTGTCATTTTCCAAGGTCCCAACAGCTCCCCCCACCGAAAAATCAAACTATCCTCCAGACTGCACTCTAAAAGGTGAACTTTTTATTGTAAGGTAACTTGCTAATGAATCCAGGGCTGGCTCAGTGAGTTAATCCTCTGCCTTCAGCTCAGGTCGTGATTCCAGAATCCTGGGATCGAGCCCCATATCAGGCTCCCTGCTCAGTAGGCAGCCAACCTCCCCGTCTCCATCTACCTGCCTCTTTGCCTACTTGTGACCTCTCTCTCTCTGTGTGTCAAATAAATTTCAAAAATCTTAAATAAATAAATAAATAAATAATAAAAATGAATGGTAAAATAAATTAAAAAGTAAAATTAATAAAATAAAATGAATAATTTGCAAATAAAATATTAAAATTATTTAAAATAATAATAAAACTAATAAGAAAATAAATAAATTGATAATTGCCCAGGTTACATTTCAAAGCAGAATTTTCAGGACACCCGACTGGTTCAGTGTGTTAAGCATCTGCCTTCTCTGGTCATGAGGCCGGCGTCCTGGAATGGAATCCCGCATTGGGCTTGCTGCTCAAAGGGGAGTCTGCTTCTCCCTCTGCTCGGTCCCTCCCCCATACTTGTGCTCTCCATCTCTCTCTGACAAATATGTAAATAAAATCTTTAAAAAAATTTCAAGGCAGAATTTTAGAAATAACCTCTAAAAAGTAGAGCTGCCCGGATGGCTCATGCGGTGGAGTGTGTGATGATTGGTCTCAGGGTTGTGAGTTTGAGTCCCCCCTGGGTGTAGAGATGGAATAAGGCATGAGAAATAACCTCTAAAAACAAAGAATTTTGTCATTTTTCTCTACGGATAGATAAAAATCTATATCCACATTATAAAAATATGTGAGCCATGTTATGTTGGGACTCCCATTACTGAACAATTGGAAAGCATGTTCAAATACAGAGGATCTTTGATCAAAGCAAACTGTTGGACTATTACTGGTGGGATTACAGTTCAGGATTTCAGAAACCCACCTCCAAGGCTTCCCATATGGGGTGGGGGTTTTTCCTGCTACTCCAAGAACACAGCTCGCTCCTGGCCCCGGGGGAATCGTTTTCAGCAGCAAAACGCCAGGCCAAGTTTTCAGCCTCCTGTGCCCCCGGCAGCATGTCTGTGGCCTCAGAAACTGTCATTGCTTGAAGTTTCTCTGTGTGCACCTGGTGTGGGTTGGGCCGTGAGCAGATGAAAGCTCTGGTACTAGGCCAGCCCTGGACACAGGGAAGGGTAGATGCCACCCACTCGTGCAAGCAGGTACAGGGTCCCACCAAACTGCTATGCAGATGAGGAAGAGACTGACTAGGACACAGCGGGGGTGATCTGCCCACTGGGGACCTGACATGCAGCCAGGAGGAAGGGCAGGATCTAGATGGCCTCACTGTATCCCTAGGTCGCTGCTCCTCCCCTCTTTCCTATCTGCCCTGTGTCTCAGTGTGTGCGTGTGTGTGTGCGTGCATGTGTGTGTGTGTGTGTGTGTATGTGTGTGTTGTCAGTCCCCTCTATTTCCTCTCCCCTCCCACCTCCTTCTGCAGTGCTGCCCCTTCTCTGCTTCTCTGTCTGCTTGCTGCCCCATCTTTCCCAACTACCTGCCACTGTGTCCACAGCAGTCAGCATCATCTCTCAGCCCCCAGGCCACCTTTCTTGCATGCTCAGGCCAGCACCCTTAAAGCCCAAGCTGTACTTCCTGGGAGAGTGGCAAAAGGGGGCCCTGTGGGGGACAGGGGTCCACCCCGCCTATGGGCCACACTGCAAATGTAGCTGTCGGGGTCAGGGCAGGGTACAGGGAACGGGCCCCGCTCAGGCCCCAGTCCCAGTGTGGGGACTGCTCAGCACCTTCTCCCCCTTCCCACCCTTCTCCAGCAAGCTCTAAGACCTGAACGGATGAGGGACAGTAAGGGCCTGAGTTCTAGCCAGGCCTGCAAGCCTCTAGGACCCAGCTCTCAGCATGGACTCAGGGTGGCACCAGCCTACCAGCTGGGTGACCTGGGACAGGCGGTGAATCATCTGCGTGTCTCAGCGTCCCCAACTACGGAACAGGGAAGAGAAGACTCCCTACTTCTTAAAGCGCCTCTGAGGACTCGATAGGGATGAACAGACATGAAGAACTTGGCACAGCAGTTACCTGCAGTCAGTGGTGAGAATTCGGTTCTGAGTGGCAGCAGCAGCGAGAGAGAAAAGCCCAGGGAGCACCGGGATCACAGTTGTAGCTGACAGGCGGGCTTATCACCCATTGCTGTGTGGACCCACACATGCCAGGGGACCCCTGGGGTCTCTGTGAGAGAGTATTACCAGAAACAATTGCCCTTTGGGTTTCAGTGGGTGCTTGTGGGGACTGTCCAAGGAGACTCCACACCGGGTGCTGTCAGAAAGTAAAGAAAGTTCTGTGAATGGAATCCAGTCCGTGGGATCTTCAGGGAGAATAGAGGAGAGACTCAGCTATAGATGTAACCCCAGACGCGGATGTGCCAAGTGTACACGAAGAACATGGCAAGGGCAGGCCAAACACTGTCAAAAGAATGATGAACAAAAGGCAAGACATAATGCCCACTTGGACCTTCACCCTGTTGCTGGATTAATCAAAATGGTGAAAGAACCCTAAAGGTCTTCAGAGCGCCTCCTAGAGGCCAGAGTCGCACAACATGTGAGCCCACCGTCCAAGATGTCACCCAGAACGAAAGGGCCTGACACCCAGAGGAGGAGGCAATGCAGGCACTTGCCCAGGAAAGAGAAAATGCGTGTAGCCCTGCCATGCCCGGCTGATGGATCTGCAGGGGCACGGCTATGAGACCAACTCTTGTCCCTTAGTGCTTCAGGCCCAGCCAGGGGAGATGGTTGGCACCCACTGCACTCCCGTTCCCCTTCCTCAGTTCAGCTTTCAAGCCCGAGAGATCTGTGAATCCCCCAAGGGTTGGGAACGAGGGAGTCAACCCCTCCCCAGCGCCTCTGCAGGCCTGATCCTTGCACTGGGCGGCGACCCAACAGAAGCTGTGCGCGTGCACAGGGGTTCCTGCACGCGCGCTCACTCCTCAGGTTCCAGGTTCTAAAGCTGTGTCCTGGCAACAGGCCCCACATTGTGCTCTAGGCCTTCAGCCGTGACTTGGCAGCTGAAGGAGAGCACTGCGAGCTTAGTTTGTTAACCTCAGCATCTGGCCTTACCCGACTGCTCTATGGGTACCACCTTGAGCAGGCCGTGCCCCTCCCCCCATCCCCGGGCTCTGCGGGGTCCGCACCTGCCAGGAGGGCTGGTCCGCCCCCACCGGGCTCACTGTGGCCGCAGACATCTCTTGGAGCCCAGGGCTCGTCCGGCGGTCCACGCCCCGGGGTCCACTCACAGGCGGTCCTCCAAGTACCCCGCAAGTTGGCAACCACGCTCAGTCCTAGCAGCTTGGAGAAGGTACTCCGGGATCCAGGCGACCCCGCGCTTTCTTCTGGGGCTTCTCACCTCCTCCTGTAGGTGGGGCTGCCGGCTGAAGTCAATGCTGTCAGATGCCGGATCACAGATGTCCTGCCGCTGCCGCTCCGAGTCCATCGTGGACACGGTCACCCCCTGTGTGCTGCAGGGGGTGATCACTGGGCTGCGGCCCTCAACACCCAGAAATGTCCATGATGTCTCCACAGCGGAGCAGGTGTGCAGAGACCACAGAAAGGGCGGCAAAGAGACTCCCAGAAAGGACCCTAAAGCCACTGAGGCTCCACAGGGGGCATTTAGGCCCCTGGGGGTCCACGGAGGCCTCTCTTCCTTTGTGCCCAGGCCTGGGCCTCTGCTGAGAGCCGTCCCCCAGAAAGAGAGCTCAGAAGACCCATACAATAAGAAGTCCCCCAGCTCCCATAGGAGCTCTTGTCCCACTCGAAATGCCATTACCAGTTCTTACAGTTCCACCAGGGGCTGCCACCCGGTGCAGAGGAAGAGGGGTCTGCCCACAAGTCAGGCCTCACGGCCCCCGAGGTCCCCCAAAAAAGTCTGCCAAGAGAGCCCCTTGTGTCCTGCCGGAGTGCCTGCACTTCGCCAGAAGAACCAGCCGGAAAAGGATGCTGATACCACCACGGGGCAGAAGGCAGCGCACAGGAACTACTCATCCCCAGCTGACTGTTCCAGGCCCCGAAAACGCAAGTTTCCTCTGCTGCCACACAGGCGAGGGGAGCCTCTGAGGCTGCCATCACCCCCTGAGCCGGGGTTTCGAGTGACTGCAGAGGACCTGGACCGGGAAAAAAGAGCTGCTCTCCAGCGCATCCAAGATGCTCTTCGAGGGGACACAGAGGCCACCTGCAGCTGTGGCCCAACTAGCCCATCCAGTGCCTTGGCCCTGCCTGCTGCAGTGGCTGCTCCTCTGCCAGCCTCTGACTCCCAGGTCACCACCACGGACTGCTCCCGTTCTTCCCAGCCTCTCCTCTTGGGGTCTCACCCTGGCATCAGTGGGAGCAATGCTGCATCTACCCCGGCCCTCTTGAAGCCATCCAGGGACATCACAGCCTCAGTCACAGCTCCCCCAGGGCTGCCTGCGCTGCCTGGAGGTAATGGCAACCCGGGATCCACTGCCCAGGCCCCACTCGGGGCTGTTGGTGGGCAGTGGCCCGGAGCCAGCACTCTTCAAAGCTCTCCCCCGCATGGACAGCCGGCAGCTCAGGCTCCAGACCAACTCCAGGCCCTGAGCACAGCAGTAGTCCAGCTGTCCTTGGGCAGTGGCACCCAGGCGGGTTATGTGGTTCCCTTACCCGCATCTGCCTCCCAGGGCACCCGTGCCAGTACCCAGCCAGGTTCGGTTACCTCCTCTGTACTCACCACTGGCGCAGCTGCTGCCCCTGGCTTGACAGCTGCCCCCCAGATGCCTGGTGCTGTGTCCCATGCTGGGCCCAATAGCCAGCAGCCCCGGCCCCCAGGGGGCAGCACAATGACAATCCCCATCAGCATGGGGCTTTCGGCAGCACCCCCAGGTTTGGGGAGAGGAGATGATGTCACAGATCTGTGCTCCAGGTTTGGGGCTCTCTGCATCGCAGCAGCAACGAGCAGGGCCCCACGCGGCCCACAAGGCTCCAGGGCAAGATTGGGCCTGAACACAGGAGGCCGCCCACGCCAGAGCACCCTGTTGGGGACCACTGGAGCCAGCACGATGAACCAGACTGTGTCGGGAGCCCCGAGTGCCCCTCCCTTCAGTCACATCCCCAGGCACCTGACCAAGCGGAGGACCACATCAGATGGCTGCAGCACTTCCAGCAAGGCTGCCTGCAGGGACGGGGGCGTCGTGGCCTCTCCTCCTACCGGCACCGCCTCCCTGGTCAGCACGGCCCACACCAGCCTTGCCACCAAGACCCCCTCATCCCCTGCCCAGCTATTGATTAAGTGCAAAAGGGCAGCACCGTGCAACAAGCCATCTTCCTCCACATTACAGCTCACTGCTGCTGCCCCTGGCTTGAAAGCGGCCCCCCAGCTCCCTGGCGCTGTGTCCCACACGGGGCCCAACAGCCAGCACCCTGGCCCTCCAGCTGGAAGCACAATGCCGGCCCCCAGCAGCATGGGGCTTTCAGCAGCACCCCCAGGTTTGGGGAGAGGAGATGATGTCGCAGATCTGTGCTCCAGGTTTGGGGCTCTCTGCATCGCAGCAGCAACGAGCAGGGCCCCAAGTGGCCCACAGGGCTCCAGGGCAAGCCTGGGCCCGAACACAGGGGGCCGCCCACACCAGAGCACCCTGTCAGGGACCACTGGAGCCAGCACGACGATCCAGCCTGTGTCAGGAGCCCCGAGTGCCCCTCCCTTCAGTCACATCCCCAGGCACCTGACCAAGCAGAGGTCCACATCAGATGGCTGCAGCACTTCCAGCAAGGCTGCCTGCTGGGACGGGGGCGTCGTGGCCTCTCCTCCTACCGGCACCGCCTCCCTGGTCAGCACGGCCCACACCAGCCTTGCCACCAAGACCCCCTCATCCCCTGCCCAGCGATTGATTAAGTGCAAAAGGGCTGCACCGTGCAACAAGCCATCTTCCTCCACATTACAGCCCACTGCTGCTGCCCCTGGCTTGAAAGCGGCCCCCCAGCTCCCTGGCGCCGTGTCCCACACGGGGCCCAACAGCCAGCACCCCGGCCCTCCAGCTGGAAGCACAATGCCGGCCCCCATCAGCATGGGGCTTTCAGCAGCACCCCCAGGTTTGGGGAGAGGAGATGATGTCACAGATCTGTGCTCCAGGTTTGGGGCTCTCTGCATCGCAGCAGCAACGAGCAGGGCCCCAAGTGGCCCGCAGGGCTCCAGGGCAAGCCTGGGTCCGAACACAGGGGGCCGCCCACGCCAGAGCCCCCTGTCGGAGACCACTGGAGCCAGCACGACGAACCAACCTGTGTCGGGAGCCCCGAGTGCCCCTCCCTTCAGTCACATCCCCAGGCACCTGACCAAGCAGAGGTCCACATCAGATGGCTGCAGCACTTCCAGCAAGGCTGCCTGCGGGGACGGGGGCGTCGTGGCCTCTCCTCCTACCGGTACCGCCTCCCTGGTCAGCACGGCCCACACCAACCTTGCCACCAAGACCCCATCATCCCCTGCCCAGCTATTGATTAAGTGCAAAAGGGCTGCACCGTGCAACAAGCCATCTTCCTCCACATTGCAGCCCACTGCTGCTGCCCCTGGCTTGAAAGCGGCCCCCCAGCTGCCTGGCACCGTGTTCCATGCTGGGCCCAACAGCCAGCACCCCGGCCCTCCAGCTGGAAGCACAATGCCGGCCCCCAGCAGCATGGGGCTTTCGGCAGCACCCCCAGGTTTGGGGAGAGGAGATGATGTCGCAGATCTGTGCTCCAGGTTTGGGGCTCTCTGCATCGCAGCAGCAACGAGCAGGGCCCCAAGTGGCCCGCAGGGCTCCAGGGCAAGCCTGGGCCCGAACACAGGGGGCCGCCCACGCCAGAGCCCCCTGTCGGAGACCACTGGAGCCAGCACGACGAACCAACCTGTGTCGGGAGCCCCGAGTGCCCCTCCCTTCAGTCACATCCCCAGGCACCTGACCAAGCAGAGGTCCACATCAGATGGCTGCAGCACTTCCAGCAAGGCTGCCTGCAGGGACGGGGGCGTCGTGGCCTCTCCTCCTACCGGCACCGCCTCCCTGGTCAGCATGGCCCACACCAGCCTTGCCACCAGGACCCCCTCATCCCCTGCCCAGAGATTGATTAAGTGCCAAAGGGCTGCACCGTGCAACAAGCCATCTTCCTCCACATTACAGCCCACTGCTGCTGCCCCTGGCTTGAAAGCGGCCCCCCAGCTCCCTGGCGCTGTGTCCCACACAGGGCCCAACAGCCAGCACCCCGGCCCTCCAGCTGGAAGAACAATGCCGGCCCCCATCAGCATGGGGCTTTCAGCAGCACCCCCAGGTTTGGGGAGAGGAGATGATGTCACAGATCTGTGCTCCAGGTTTGGGGCTCTCTGCATCACAGCAGCAACGAGCAGGGCCCCAAGTGGCCCGCAGGGCTCCAGGGCAAGCCTGGGTCCGAACACAGGGGGCCGCCCACGCCAGAGCACCCTGTCGGGGACCACTGGAGCCAGCACGACGAACCAGCCTGTGTCGGGAGCCCCGAGTGCCCCTCCCTTCAGTCACATCCCCAGGCACCTGACCAAGCAGAGGTCCACATCAGATGGCTGCAGCACTTCCAGCAAGGCTGCCTGCGGGGACGGGGGCGTCGTGGCCTCTCCTCCTACCGGTACCGCCTCCCTGGTCAGCACGGCCCACACCAACCTTGCCACCAAGACCCCATCATCCCCTGCCCAGCTATTGATTAAGTGCAAAAGGGCTGCACCGTGCAACAAGCCATCTTCCTCCACATTGCAGCCCACTGCTGCTGCCCCTGGCTTGAAAGCGGCCCCCCAGCTGCCTGGCACCGTGTTCCATGCTGGGCCCAACAGCCAGCACCCCGGCCCTCCAGCTGGAAGCACAATGCCGGCCCCCAGCAGCATGGGGCTTTCGGCAGCACCCCCAGGTTTGGGGAGAGGAGATGATGTCGCAGATCTGTGCTCCAGGTTTGGGGCTCTCTGCATCGCAGCAGCAACGAGCAGGGCCCCAAGTGGCCCGCAGGGCTCCAGGGCAAGCCTGGGCCCGAACACAGGGGGCCGCCCACGCCAGAGCCCCCTGTCGGAGACCACTGGAGCCAGCACGACGAACCAACCTGTGTCGGGAGCCCCGAGTGCCCCTCCCTTCAGTCACATCCCCAGGCACCTGACCAAGCAGAGGTCCACATCAGATGGCTGCAGCACTTCCAGCAAGGCTGCCTGCAGGGACGGGGGCGTCGTGGCCTCTCCTCCTACCGGCACCGCCTCCCTGGTCAGCATGGCCCACACCAGCCTTGCCACCAGGACCCCCTCATCCCCTGCCCAGAGATTGATTAAGTGCCAAAGGGCTGCACCGTGCAACAAGCCATCTTCCTCCACATTACAGCCCACTGCTGCTGCCCCTGGCTTGAAAGCGGCCCCCCAGCTCCCTGGCGCTGTGTCCCACACGGGGCCCAACAGCCAGCACCCCGGCCCTCCAGCTGGAAGCACAATGCCGGCCCCCATCAGCATGGGGCTTTCAGCAGCACCCCCAGGTTTGGGGAGAGGAGATGATGTCACAGATCTGTGCTCCAGGTTTGGGGCTCTCTGCATCGCAGCAGCAACGAGCAGGGCCCCAAGTGGCCCGCAGGGCTCCAGGGCAAGCCTGGGCCCGAACACAAGGGGCCGCCCACGCCAGAGCCCCCTGTCGGAGACCACTGGAGCCAGCACGACGAACCAACCTGTGTCGGGAGCCCCGAGTGCCCCTCCCTTCAGTCACATCCCCAGGCACCTGACCAAGCAGAGGTCCACATCAGATGGCTGCAGCACTTCCAGCAAGGCTGCCTGCAGGGACGGGGGCGTCGTGGCCTCTCCTCCTACCGGCACCGCCTCCCTGGTCAGCATGGCCCACACCAACCTTGCCACCAAGACCCCATCATCCCCTGCCTGCCGGAGAGGACGCAAAAGAGCTGCACCGAGCAATAAGCCATCTCCCTCCACAGCACAGCCCACTTTCTTGGGGCCCAAGAGGCAGAGGCTCGGCTGAGCCTATAGCTTCCTGGAGAAGTAGCCGGTGTTGCACTTCCTTCCAGGTGACACCGGTGCAAGACTAGTGTGGAACGGAAGACACAAATCAAGCCTGGTACCGGAGCAAAACCGGGCTTCCATCCTGCCAGCCAACATGGGGAAAACTTCCCAATCCCTGACCCACCATTTAGAGGGAATGTGGGGGCCTGACGCCTCGTCTGTGATCCCAGGGGCCATGGGCCTTGGGATAGTACACGGAGATCCGTGTCCCTTTGGCCTCCAGTCCCACAGCTCCTGGGACTTCTGCCGCTCCCACAGGTTTCCCCTCCCCTCTCCCCATGTTCTTCGCAGAACCTTTAGTGTTCATGTCATTAATTAAAGCCTGTTCTAGTTTCTCTGCATAGCTCTCCTGAGTCTCTTCTGTGGGTCAAGTGGGCAAAAGTTGGGAGCAGAATGGGTGCTGGCATGGGAAGCCCGACGCCATTGTTTCCAGGTTCCCGTGGCCCAGCAGAGCGGGTAGGGCAAGAAGGACGGACCCTTGAAGTGTAGGTTTTCCGTTTCGGGGATGGGCCTGGGAGAACACTGGCCTGGGGAGGGCAAAGTGGGGAGACTCAGCCTTGCCTATTGGAAGCGCTGCTCCTCTCCCACTGGGCACCCCATGGAATCTTCTTGCTTCACAGCCCTAGAACAATGTAAAGACACTCCTGGCCTACAGTATGGGTCTGGCATCAAAGGTTGTGGCTCAGGGCACAGGAGGACAGCTTTGCCTTGAGGGTATGACAGCTCCTTGAGCGCTGAGTGACATCCCACTTCACACAAGCACCAGGCCTCCCTCCGTGCATCTCTTCCCTCTGCCAGGCATTTGGGGGCCCCTTACTGATGGCACTCAGGAGAAGAATGAGGAACAAACAAGTCACCTGGGAGAGGGAGGGAGCAGGGACGACAGCTGAAAGGACTGTCGCCCCAAAAAACTCCTCGGTCCCGTATTTATTAGATACAAGATCACAACCAACAAAGGAGGAGGTTATACATTAGTCATGGGTCTTGTAGGTCAACCAGAAGGAATGGGAGGCCTACGTTGACCATAGTCTTGTAGGTGAACAGAGTAGGTTGGCCTGGCCCAGCAGCATGGAATTTTTGGTTGAGCAAGGGCACATAAAGGGATTATTCTAATAGCAGGATTTAATGAGGCAGGGGAGACAATGGAAAAGGGAAACAGGTGATGTTCCACCCTGAGCGGCTGGGCTTCAAGGACTTGTATCCTCCTCTCCACTGGAGGCCTGCTGCTAGTACAGGTTTTCTCAAGGTCATCCTCAAGCATGCTTGCGTGACCAGTACAATTTCTCATTAGTGATATTTTAAGCAGCCTATCATTCTGAGGGATGGTTCCATTTCCCCCTTTTTGTTAATGTAGAAGCAGCAAAATCCGTTTTTCAAGTTCTTGAACCATTAGTCATCAGAAACATTTCCGTGAGCATCTGAGGACTAAGCGTAAAATGATTATAGCAATAAAAAGTGTCTTCATTCCACCTATAATGCCAAGACCAGTGTTTTGATCCAAGCAAAGGTGTTTACATCAGACAGAATATCATTTCGCACATTATTTGTGAGAAACTCACTCTTGAACTGATTGTAAGGATAGCAAGGAATGCCCTGAATAGAATCTCGAAGCTCTTTAATATCCACAGTTAAATTACCGCCATAATGACTAGTAATATGGTGAAATCTTGTTCCACAATATTTCTTATTCATTATAGGTGTAGGAGTAACACAGAAGGAAGAAACATTCTAATCACACAGAAGGTGGAGCCTTATATTTGGAAGATCTTCTCTCCTATACATATTATGGCTTCTTCTAAATCAGAGACTCTTTCATGAAATCTTTGATCTAGGACTGTTTGTTGATTCCAAGCCTTGCTAGCATTCTCGTGTCATTTTTGCACAAATTGTGTGGTTTTTACGGTCTGATGCAAGGCCAATCCCACAGTGGTAGCCGTAACAGTAATGGCTGTAATTCCTAGAATAGTTTGGTTGGAGGCACAGATGACAACCCGGATTTGTGACTCTTATCTGAAGTGTGTATTATGTGTGTGGTAGGGGGACAGTTTTGTGGGACTGAGCCCCTGCTCTCTCCAGGTATCTACGTCCACACAGATAGTGTCAGATTGGAGTTACATGCACACTTAGCTGGTGTCAGAGAATTGTTGGTGAGTGGAACACCCCTTCCCACACCCGTGGTGGAGTTGGGCACAGAACCCTTATGATTCCAAATATGAGAATGTCCAAAAACAAAACAGAAACCTCACCCTTTTTGCTAGTTTGGCTAAAACAGAAAGTCTAAAATCAAATCCTGGTTTACAAATACATGATGTTATGAGAAATGTTGTTTTATGAAGGTTTCATTTCACAGGTATGATTGATTACATTATTGACTATTGGCCATTGATCTTCATGTCCAGTTGTCTTCTCTCCCCAGAGGTCTGGCTGGTGGGCTCAAGGGTCCATGCCTCTAATCACAAGTTGACCCCACTGCCAACCAGCCCCAGTTCCTAGATGAGAGCCAAAAGCCACCTCATTAACATAACAAAAGAAACCTTTATTGCTATCCTCATTGGAAATTACAGAGGTTTTGTGCCTGAAATGGAGACACAGAACAAATAGTCCTGTTATATTTCTATTTCAGAGAGATAGAAAGCAAAAGAATAACCTAAAGAATTAAAAAAAAACTGGATCAGTGAATAAACTTGATGAATTTTTCTAAGTTTTCAATAACTTTCTTTTTGTAACATGCTTATAACATATTGTAAACGTAAATATAATCTCATTTGGTTATCAGTGATATTTAAAACACAGGGATATGCAGGCAATATTAGTTTAAATACTGTCTTAACTCTCCAGATACTTTAGTCCAAGAACATCCATTTTTAATTATATATGTTTTGAAAATTTAACAACTGAACTAAGAAAAAAACTATGAGTTTTTACAACAAAGTGAATATTTTGTTGGAAAAAAAGACCAGAAAAGTTGTATAGTATTATATACCAAAATCTTATCTCATAGAAATTACCAACTTGAAAATTCTTAAAAATTTAGAAGATTAAAAAAAAATTTTAAAGTGCGCCTGGGTGGCTCAATGGGTTATAAGCCTCTGCCTTCAGCTTGGGTCATGATCCCAGAGTCCTGGGTCCAGTCCGGCATTGGGCTCTCTGCTCAGCAGGGAGCCTGCTTCCTCCTCTCTCTCAGCCTGCCTCTCTGCCTACTTGTGATCTCTGTCAAATAAATAAAATACTAAAAAAATTTAAAAGATATCTTTGAAACTTTTATTTGTAGCTTCTTTTCATGAAAAATTAATTAAAAGTTACAGGGAGAGTTTTTTCACATGTACTTTTAAAATGACAGATACTCCAGAAAATAATTATTTGAGATCTCCTATTCAAAGATGTTTAGATTTCAAATTCCTGGGACCAAATGAGAGAAGAAAGCAAGAGCCTTATATTTCTGAAAACCATCCTTGAATCTTCTTATGCTCTTAATAAAAATATAAATAGACTGAGTCCATCTCAAATGGGAAAACACAGAAGATGGCAGAATTTTCTTCAAATATTCAGAATTAACCAGAAATGTTAAGACTGCTAAGCAACAAATATTGAAATGAGTCAGTTCTAGAGATCTAATTGGTTTTATCAAATGATTCATGAATCAGCCAACATCCTAACACTAGAAAGGCATTGCAAAGTCTACAGATAGGGAAAGTTTTTTTTTTAATTTTTATTTTATTTTATTTTATTTTAAAGATTTTATTTATTTATTTGACAGAGAGAGATCACAAGTAGGCAGAGAGGCAGGCAGAGAGCGAGAGAGGAGGAAGCAGGCTCCCCGCTGAACAGAGAGCCCGATACGGGACTCGATCCCAGGACCCTGAGATGATGACCTGAGCCGAAGGCAGCGGCTTAACCTACTGAGCCACCCAGGTGCCCTTAATTTTTTTATTTTTTATAAACATATATTTTTATCCCCAGGGGTATAGATCTGTGAATCACAAGGTTTACACACTTCACAGCACTCACAAAGCACATACCCTCCCAATGTCCATAAGACAAGTCAACTAAGTCATAATTTTTTTTTAAATAATTTCTCTGGGTGAAGTCATCTTCCTTTTGAGGATAAAAGGGTATATTAGGGGGATTACTTCATTTTCTTTTGGAGGAGGGAAAGGAGCCATGTGGCAGATTACATCATTGGTGCTGACCAGAAAATTCCACACTGACCAGTTAAGACTATATTTCTGAGGGAGGTTGAAATAGGAATTAGCTTAAGATATTAAGTCTTGGTGGGTCTAGTACAAATGACTCCATTTTGGGCCTGCTATTTTTTTTTAAACAAAAACTTTAATTGTGCATTCTCAAAGCATGTAGTAAACAGTATACAATAATAAATTTTCTCCAGGACAGATTGTTTCTTTTTACAGATAAAAGGCCTTTGAAAATCAAGAATTGAAAACCAAACTTGAAACAGCCACAGTGACTTGTACAATTTTTTAGACAAATAACTAAGCCTCATCGTTGTTACCTTAATCTGTGACAGTAAATAAACACAAAATCCCACTGTTTGAACAAAATAGATGTTAGTCTCTGGAGGCTGCCTTCTGAGCACGACAGAAAGTTTCCCCATCCTCCCTCCTCCCCATCTAGGTCTCTCTTCTCCTCCTCCTTTCCCTCTTCCTCTTCTTATTCTTTTTCTCCTTCAGATTTATTTACCTATTTGATTGTTTATTTATTTATTTATTTTAGAGAGGGTGGGGAGGGCCAGAGGGAGAGAGAGTCTCAAGCTGACCACCTGCTGAGTGGAGCCCAACTTGGGGCTCCATCCCAGGACCCTGAGATCACGACCTGAGCCCAAATCAAGAGTAGAACCCTTAACCAACTGAGCCACCCAGGTGCCCATCTAAGTCACTCTTTTGGAGGAGGGAGTGAGAGAAAATCTCAGAGAGCTGGCTTCAGTAAGATACCAACAGTGACAATAATAATGTAAATACCAACAAGAGGACACTGAACTGTCATCTTGCCATTTTAAGCACTTCATGTATATTCATTCACCCCTCTCTTATGTCTACCCCAGGAGGCAGGTACTATTATTATCAGCATTTTTCAGTTATAGAAACTGGGGCACTTAAATTGGGTAGCTCACTAAGGTCACAAAGGAAATGATGTGGCCAAGATTGGAATCCTGGTGGCCTGGATCCACAGTCCATTCTCCTATTCACTATGCAAATGGCCCCACTCGGGGGAACAGTTGGCCTGGGTCACGCATCATTCTCAGAGGCCTCCAGGTCTCTGGGACAGCAAGGTGGGAGGAGGCACATATTACATCTAATATATTTTTACCCTTTATTGTCCTTTTATTTCTGCCTGTGCAACTATTAATCTATTCTATACCATTTGATATGTTCTTGAATATCTCTGCATTCCTCTTCTGAGGCTTTTTCATAATCTCTTTTAGGATTTTGATTTACTGAGAGAGGATAGCTGCTATTATTGTAGTGAGGACATTGGAGTCTGCATTTATGAGTGAGGCTGAGGGAGGGAGGCTTTCTCTACTTGGTTGTGTCACGCAGCCTTCGTGTTCCAAGCTACAGGGCTTCATTCAAAGAAACTGGGAGGTTTCCTTCCTCCTCTGGGTCTGGGATGTATCACATAGCACAGCATGGCCTGGGACTTGAGCATAAGTAGAAGTACTTGACTGTGACATTTATATATGAGGAATGTGGCAAATCTCTGGCTTTCAATGATCTTTCTATATCCATCATTTTCATATATTCTCTACTCGATTTTAGTTAATGTCTAAATCTGCACTCTCATTCTAACAGTCCTTTTGTTTTTCCCCTTGATATTACTTTACATTGAGATCCCCTGTTTCTTGGTCAAATAAGTCATTTGAATTTTTTGTTTAATCATCAGTTAAATGGATTTTAACTTTCCCCGGTGCAGGTTTCCTGTCTTTGTAAGAAAAATTTTAAAATACCCATCTGTCCTATTAAATTGCTGATTTAATCTGAATTGAACCCAGATTTCCTAATTTAAATGAGAAATGGTTGAACAAGCATTTTTTCATTTAATTTTCCATTCAATTTTCATTTCATTTCATTTTTCATTTGCAAGCGCTCTGCTCTTTGGGTTTATCCACTTGTTGTTCTGCTCTATTTCTCCTGTAGCTGACATAGGATGTGGCGTCTTATCAGTCCACTTGGCAAATAATAAGGGCTTCTCATGGCCCTGGGGGAACAAGGCAAACTACCCGAAGCCCCCCTAGGACAGAGCTGTGACAATGCAGATCCACGATCTGGACCACAGAGTGCTGTTTCCTTTCACTGGGGTGGGAACTGCGGATCTGTGTGGTCTAAAGCTGTTTAGGTCAGAAAGGGCATCTAACCGGGATCCTCATTTCCCAAAGAAAGGAAGGAGTTAAATCAATGGAACTAAGTCAGGAGGAGGAATTGAATGTGTATTAGTCGTCATTCTTCAGAGAAACAACTGACTGTTTATACCTACATCTCCATGTCATCTCTCTCTAGAGAGGGATTTATTAGAAACTGGCTCACATGGTTATGACCCAGGCAGGAGAAGACCAATGTCCCAGCTCAAAGACAGAGGGTTAGAAGGAGGGGTGTCTCCCTCACTCAGTCTTTTTGTTCTGGCTCAATCAGTTGGATGAAGCCCAGGAGCATTGGGTGGCAATCTGTTTTACTGAGTAACTGATTCCAATGTTAGTCTCATCCAGAAACACTCTCATAGGCCCAGAGCAAAGTTTCACCCAATTGGTCACCTTGTGGTTCAGTGAAGCCAACACAAAAAATGAACCATTGCAGCATATTCCACAAGAGTGAATGAAGCTTCTGGGTCATGGGGAAACGATACCAAATGAAGTCACAGAGGAAGAACAGAGAGATTCCCATCTAGGAGGCTCTTTGGTTGACATTCTTTACTGTTGTGTGGGTTCTGTTTATTTCCTCAAAAGTTTTTCAATAGGAATATATTAATGCCTGGCTTTAAAGCACACTCCTGTAAATTTTATACATATTCCTCTAGGTACCTCCAATGTGAGTAGATGTAGTAAGCTCACATTTTGGGTTAGATTTCTCAGTCCACACAGGCAATGTGTAATTTTCAGGCTATGAAGATTAATAAAGGGAATTTATAACTAAAATGAATGGAAATTAATATGTAAGGGCTTAATTGTTCATGTTAAAAATAACATGGTTTCCCAGTGCATTTTAAGGGATGACCTTAAGCATCCCATCTTGCAACCTGGAGATCTTGCCTACTGGAAAAGAACTCCAGAAAAAAAAAAAAAAAAACTCTTCAAGCCCTTTGGAAAGGCCTCTATCAGGTCTTGCTAAGCAACCCTGTGCTGCCAAACTCCAGGGAATAGGCTCTTGGATTCACGTGGCACATTGGAGGAAATCTCCAGATTCTGTGGGACCTGCACACCATGAGGTGACCTAAAAGTACAGATTCCCAGCACTGAAGTGGATGGCATCTCAAGAAATAGCTTTGCCACGATGCCTGGACGAGACCCATGTACCTTTTCTCACCCTTGCTTCCTCTCTCCTTCATGGAAAGACAGTGCTCCATCCCACATTTACCAAACCCTTGCAGAAGGGGGCAGCACTTTTTGTTGTTGTTGTGATCTTTCAGAAACAGCCTCCTCATAATGCCATGACAAATCAATCTTTCCCCTTGTTTTTGCTGGAGGGCAGAGGTTTCTGGATCCACAAGTCTTTCTTTATTTGGAACCACCAACAGACTCTGGATTCTTAGCCACATTCACGGTCTCCGTATTTGCACACTTACAGGCTGTATTATTGGATAACATTGGTTTCTAGACAGTACTTTGAGATAATACAATTCTAATGCAGCTTTGACATATTGCTGTTTTGCAAATAGTTGTCCACCTGTTGTGTCATGTCTATACCTGTGCTGCGTCTTCCCCAGGGCACTCGGTTAATTCTCTGACAGGCTGCTTGCAGGGCCCAATATTCTGTTTTCATGACTGTTTGAAGCAGGGACTCCAGGAGGCATGCATGGCTCTGGGTTGGCCTCCATAGGGAGAACTGTTCTCTTGTAAGTCACTTAGTTTCCTAAGTGCCAATAACTATTTTCAGTTGGCTACTTTCTGACCTAGGGTCCTGACTTAGAACCACAATACAATTTGGAATTTTCATTTGAATTTTTATTTTTCTTAAAGATTTTATTTCTGTATTTATTTAAGAGAGAGAGAGAGTATGCAGTGGGAGCAGCAGGCAGAGGGAGAGGAAGAAGCGGACTCTTCTGCTGAGCAGGGAACCCAATGTGGGACTCTATCTGATCCTGGGACACCAGGATCGTGACCTGAGGTGAAGGCACATGCTTAACCAACTGAGCCACCTAAGGGTCCTGGCTTTATTTATTTGAGAGAAACTGCATGTGTGAGCTCTTGTGTGAACAGAAGAAGGTGAAGAGGGGGAGGGAGAAGGATATGGTGAGAGAATCTCGAGATAAAGAAAGATTACCCATGACAGAATGGGAACTACTTAGTGACAGCAGGAGAGTGAGTCAGGGGGGCACCTCCACCCCCCTGCATTTGGCAGAGAATCAAGTTAAAGGCAGGTGGAGGAGTGGGGAAGCCTTTGGGTGGTGAAAGGGAAAGGTCCAATGACAGATTGTTGGGGTGGGGGAGCAGGACAGGAGCTGACAGAAGAAGGCTGTTCTATGTCATAGACCATATTTGAGGAGCATATCTGTTTCCCTCTTGGTCTCAAGTTCGGGGGTGTGCTAAGTTGGGAGCAAGAACATGAAAAGCTATCTGGGGCCGGTCGCTGCAGAGATGTGGCTTGGCTTTCCAGGAGGGCCTCTGCAGAGCTTCTGGGTCCAGTCCTGCCTAGTTTCTTGGAAGATTTAGAAAGTTCTGTAGGCTGGAATCCCTCTCCAAAGCTGTGTTCAGACAACTGAACACCTTCTATGGATAGAGAAACTGTATTTCATAACAACTATGATCAGTACTGTACATAATAATTACAATAATGATCAATAATAATTATAATCATCTACATATCATTCAATGTATAAATATTAATATGTATGAAATTATATAATCTATATATGTTTATAGCATGTATGTAATTATACACATTTATAATAATTATGATAATATGTGATAAACTAAATTAAAACATAAATAAAACATAATAAAGAAATACATTAACAAAGTATTAAATAATAAAAATTTTATGATAAAAATGATTGGCTCATTGGGAGCCAGAGATACTCTTTTTCCTTATTGTGAGCTGGCCACAATGCTTTAGGCTGCCAGGTGTCTGATCTCCAGATAAGTGAGTGTTTCTGTACATGGATTATCAGTGTTTTAGAGCACTTTGTGCAAGGGACCACCTGCATGACCAGAGTATGATCTGCTTTGTGTGGGCCCCATGAACTCTGGCAAGACCCCTCTGTTGTCAAAGGTCTTCAGTGAAGGCCCTGAGAATTTGATCTCAACTTGAAAAATTGTGTGATGAAAAATACTTGCACAGAGGCATGAGGGACAATGTTGGGTTGACGACAGATTTTAGTATTTAAAAACACTGGTATTTTAGAATGCCATCTTGGGGGGTGCCTGGCTGGTTCAGTGGATATAGCATGTGCCTCTTGATCTTGGGGTCATGAGTTCAAGTCCCACACTGGGCATAGAGATTTCTTTAAAAAAATGCCATCTTGAACGTAAAAGAATTTGAAGAGGGTGATAATATCTGGAAATACTACCAAGGATCTCAGGGGATCTGGAAATGCTAGAAAAGGACTGCAACTCAGTTCTTCAGCACTCACGGTTAAGCGCTGTATCCCTTTTACTATTTGCACGTCATCAAGACAAGCCATCTGTGAACTCAGTACAAGAGACCAAAAGCTACTTGGAATCTGAACCACTTGCATGTGGAAAACTCTAGATCCTCATCCTTACTTGCTGGATGACTCGCATGTCCTGCAAGACAGCTTCTCTCAGGTGATGAATTCGTTAGAAGGAAAAGACAGGTGTCAGGCTGTGAGAAGATAACATCTGATGAACACAATGGTTTCCCAAAGGCTTTGAACCTATCGTGTTCTTTTCTCATTGCTATTTTATTTTGGCATTGAGTCTATAATAGCTCCAATATTCCTCTAGTTATCTCAGACTTTCCTTTCTAATCAAGTGAATATTCTGTAAATCAGAAGAATGATCATTGGCATTCACATCACACACACACAACTGAGAGAGAATGGATTCTCTGTTTACCACTGGATTCTCTATTTATCCTCAAAGCCTGCCTCCTCCTTCTGTTCTGTCTCCTCTATATTCTGTGTGAAAGTGGATGGAATTCATGGCTCAGGGAAATCAATCCATTATGGAGAACTCAGCCTGGGTCTGTGGGCAGAGTGTTGTGTCACTGGTACTGTCCCTAAGATCTCTATCAGTTCCAAGATCTTGGGATTTTACTTACTATTTAAGGATGTCCCTGTGCTGTGTTCACTCTAAATAAGCCAAAATTGACCCTAAATCTCCAGTTCCTTCTTTGTTCTCTGGGTAATATTTTTTTCTTCTCCATGACAGTGCATATGCCTCTCTCATGGTTGGCTATACCCTTTTTCTAACTTATTATTTTTAAGATTTTATTTATTGAGATAAAGAGATACAGAGAAAGAGCATAAGCAGAGGGAGAGGCAGAGGAAGAAGGAGAAGAAGAATCCCCATTGAGCAGGGAGCCTGGTGTGGGTCTCCATCCCAGGAACTAGAGATCATGACTTGAGCTGAAAGTAGATGCTTAATCACCTGAGACACCTAGCCCCCCAGCTCCAACTTTCTTAAAATAACATTTTAGGGGGCACCTGGGTGGCTCAGTGGGTTAAAGCTTCTGCCTTCGGCTCAGGTCATGATCCCAGCGTCCTGGGATCGAGCCCCATGTCGGGCTCTCTGCTCCGCAGGGAGCCTGCTTCCTTTCTTCTCTCTCTCTGCCTGCCTCTCTGCCTACTTGTGACTTCTCTCTCTCTGTCAAATAAATAAAATATTTTTAAAAATATAATAAAATAACATTTTAGCAAGGTGCACAAAAAGAGCAATTCCATTCAGTATATCTCCCCACATTCTTTACATCCTATAGACCATCTAACAAAATTGACTTTGACTTTGAAATCATGGTATTAAAAAACCTTTTTAATTGACTTTGAATTCATGGTATTAAAAAACCTTTAAATATAGAAAAGTGGATAGTACTATAGAAACATATTCCATAATTCATTTGTTCTTGTAAAAAAAATCAAAATGGGTAGGCTGCGTATCTCTTTCAATGACACTTTGAAGGCAGACACTTAACTAGGTTAAGTGTCTGCCTTCAGCTCAGGTCATCATCTCGAGGCCCTGGATGGAGCCCCACATCTGGCTCCCTGTTCAGCAGGGAGCTTGCTTCTCCCTCCCATCCCTATTCATGCTCTCTCTCACTATCTCTGTCACTATCTCCATCTCTCTCTCTCGAATAAATCAATAAAATATTTAAAAAATCAATTCAAGGTTAATTGTTTCAAGTGTGGCCTCACATGATTGGCTTGCTGCTGCATCATTTTGAGATGTGCTGCTTTTTTGGGTTCATAAATATTCCAGTAGGTCTTGGAGGTGAAAACATCCTTTCTTTAAAGAAGTATTAGGTGTATGATTTTTAATTATTTTGTATTCCCTGGGATTTAAGACTCATTATTTAAGGTTTTCTGTCAGGCTGGATTTAGAACTGTGTAAAAAAAAAAAAAAAACTGCCAATGATCAATTTGAAGAGTCCTGTTTCTTTACCTTTTTTTTTTTTTGTCAAGTTTTTATTTGAAGTCTAGTTAACATATAGTGTAATATTAGTTTCAGGTGCACAATTTAGTGATTCCGCACTTACATACCACACCAAGTCCTCATCATAAGTGCCTTCCTCAATACCCATCAACCATCTAGCCCATCGCCCACTCACCTCCTTCCAGCAGCCCTCTGTTTATTCTTCATTAAGACTCAGTTTTACGGTTTGCCTTGAAGAGTTCTGTTTCAAGCTTGAACCAGTGAAACACATCATCCAAATCATTCTTCAGTTTCACTAAGTCATCAAAAATGTCAACACAAACAGCATGTGAACATTTTACAGAAGTACTAGTGAGAATCACTGGAGATCCATGAAGGCTTGTGTAACTTACCTACTTAAATAAGAGTTATATTGGTAATCACATCATGTTTAATTGAAAGATGAAGAGGCCCTTGAGCAGCTCATTGTTTAAGTGTCTGACTCTTGATTTCAGCTCAGGTCATGATCTCAGGGTTGTGAGATCAAGCTGGGCTCTGTGCTGGGTGTGGAACCTGCTTAGGATTCTCCCTCTCCCTCTCCCCCCAGCCCCTGCTCATGCTCTCTCCCTCTCTCTCCCTCTGCCTCTCTATTAAAAAAAAGATGAAGATTATGGAACTGAAGTCACTAAAATATGATACAAAAATGAATAATCAGTCTCAGGTTTGAGGAAAGACTATAAAGAAAACACCTACAATAAAATCCTTCTCATGACTAAAATGAGGGGGAAAATGCCAGTTTTCAACCTGAGTTATAAAAATGACAGAAACATTGATTCACGCTTCATTTTTTTTACAAGTTATGAATAGAAGTAGGGTAAAACCCCCAAAGTGAAATAGTTACATATCACAATATTAAAATAATAAAATAAATCTGAACACAGAAAAGTTTCTCAGGTTCCCTGTTTCCTTTAAAAACAAAGGCTGATGGTGTAAGCAGCATGAATGTTTGGGGACACAGGGTGTGGATGGGGAAGAGTCAAACAATGTGCTCCCCTGTCATTGTTTTCCAAGGAAGCAGCTGGTAGAGGGGAGCCCTGAACAGAGTTTGAATAAAAAAGGCATGCAGAGCTCTTCCTTACAAAGCTGTTGAAAATAAATTTTTAAAAAATGTTACATATGCTTCACCTAATAAGTTTATCATAGTGCTGTTTATGACAAAGGCATTATTTTGCAAATATTGGTTGTTCTGCCCAAAGAGGTTTGGATACCTGCTGTGCAATTTTAGAGTTAGCCCTATGTAAACTAAGCAGTAACCCACTCTCTAAATGTTTTCTTCATAGTGTTCCCCTGTGGCCAAGTTTTCCATCCAGGTTGTGGTACCAGTACAAGGCACCCCACCCCTGCCCAGCCCCAAGGATACAGCCTAAGGCTGCTCGGCCTCCCTGCCAGGACCTCAGCGGAGACACAGACCAGGAGTCTGCTTACAGGGCTGTCACTTGCCCAAGTCACTAACTCTCAAAGCCTCAACGTCCTCGGTCAAAACCCAATTAAAACATTACACCCTTGAGAACATTTTGAAGAGTTCTGCCTCTTCAAACACATTCTGCCCCAGGAACACATTCTAGCCACCTGCCACTCCAGGATTCCAGCATTAAGTCGACCATCTCTCCCCAATCAGACGAGATGCAGTTTTTGAGGCTAAATTAGATTCCGCTTCCTTCCTGTGACAGAACAGGAATGTTCTGGTTTTGTTTTTAAACACAACCCCGTGGTTATCAGCATCTAAATCCATGCCGGAGGCCAGGATGATAAACCAGAAGATGAAAACGAGAGCCCAGCTGACTGACTCTCCACCAGGCTCGCTTAATTTCTGAGGAAATAAAAATTTGATAAGCCGGCGAAGTTTTTGGCATCCCAGAATAAGCACGGACTATTCTGGGTAAGAAACAGACACAATCAAGCCCTCGGTCTGAGGATGAGTAACAGATCTGCTGACGGGTTGCCGCCTTCCACGCGACTCCAGAAAGTGTGTGATATGCTAATGAGGCACCGCAAAACGGACAATGAACCAGAACACGACTGCCAAGTCACACTTTTCGTCGCAAATGCCCAGAAAGTCTGCGAGAACTGCCTACACGCACGGTACTGGAGACACCGTCCGGGCGGCAGACGGGAGGGGCAAGTCAGATTCCACAGGGCTGTGGGCACCGAGCCCCCCACCCCCGACGCCTCTCTCCCCACGGACCGGGCCTGCGTGCTCCTGGCCACCGAGACCCGCTGCCGCCCGCCCCATTCGCTGCGGCCGGGCGGACCCAGGGCTTCCAGGTACGTGTTTACGGTGAGTGGCATTTCCTTGTCGCGGAACAGGCACAGGTAATTTCACAACCCCATTAGCGCATTCCAAAGGCAAGAATCACACCCCGGCAACTTCATCTTTCCACTGGCCCCCTGGGCGCCCGCGGGCAGCGCGGCGACCGCTGGCCCGCAAGGCGGGTGAGGGAAGGGCGCCGGGCCTGGGAGGGGGCGCGGCGCGACCCCCGCCGACAGCACAGACCTGGTTCGGGATCCTCCGGCCGCCCCGAGTGGTTGCCCATGCTCGGCGGACTCCGGCAGCGTCCGGCTGGCCGGCCTCGGACAAGGTGTCCGCCGTGCTGGAGTTTGCGCCGGCTCCGACTGGCTAGGCGGTGGCGTCGGCGGGTCCGCTCCAGTCAAAGAAAGGGCCGGGCGCCTTCCAGTTCCCGGCGGCCGCCGGCGGAGCGGCTCCTTGCCCGCGCGGGCGGTCCCGCCCACTTCATCTGCATACCGTCCGCTAGCAGGCCCGCCCACCGCAACTCCAGCCGGCCTGCCCGGCGAGGACCGCCCATCTCATCTGCATATCACCCTGGATCATCCGAAGGGTTCCCTCCCACGCGTGGGAGGGCCGCAACAGCTGACCGACTTCAGGCCTCTAGGGGCGGACGCTGAGAACTGCAGCTGGACAGGTAGGCTGGAAAAACCCCACTGCGGGGAGGCTGACGCCAAGGGCCACGAGAAAGGCAAGATGCTGCGCGTGAGACTTGAGATCTCATGTCAGGGCAAGAAAAACTAGGTAGGGCTGGCACCGTACAGGCGCTGAAGCGATTTTCTGGGTAAATGAAGGAACGGACGCACCAGCAACTCTCGAGAAGGACGTGAAGACGAGTGACACTTTAACAAACACCTGCCGGTTATTCAAGATGAATACTACCACAAATGATGAAATGCATACTAATCCTTACGGCAACTGTTCTTCTGCGTATCAGAAATGACGAACTTATGGAAATCGCCCTGAACAACTTTCATAGTTAACCTGACAGTGAAAACAGCTAAAAATAAGTAAGTCTTGCAGTGAAAAATATTTAGAACTAATAAAATCATGAGTGGAATGGCTAGTTCTCTCTGCATTACTTGGACGCTGTGGCCAAGTTACCTATCAACATCTTAGGTCACCGCTGATCATTCTGCTCCTCATAAAAGGAGGAGTCCAGACAGCAGGACCCCGCCTCTCTGGTCTCCTCTTCTCAATCCCCTTTGCTGGCCTCTCCTCCTCTCCTCTCCTTTTTTTTTTTTAAAGGTTTTACTTACTTATTAGAGAGAGAGATAAAGCATTGAGAGGAGAGAGGTCAGCAGGAAAAGCAGACTCCCTGCTGAGCAGGGAGCCAGATGCGGGACTCCATCCGGAGACTCCAGGATCAACACCTGAGCCGAAGGCAGTCACTTAACCAACTGAGCCACCTAGGCGCCCTTCTCCTCCTCAACTTGATCTCTAGCACCAGGAGTGCCCCCAAGCCCAGTGATCTATATAATCACCTTGGTCATCTCTTCTCTAACTTGGCTGCCCCCACCACATTGTGGCTTTTAAGCACCACCTATATATTTTCCGCCTGGTACCCTCTTCTATATTCCAGACTCATTTAACTCACTACCTTCTTGACACTTCCACTTAGGTGTCTTAATAAGCATCTCTGATTTAACTAGAAAAAAAGGCCAAAATCTTGATTTTCTTCCATAGCTGTCTCATATAGTCGTCTTCATCTCTGTAGATGGAATATGTCAGAATAGTTATCATGAATGCCACCTTGTCTCAGCTCTTCTCACCATGTCCATTGCTACCACCTGGTCCAAGCCACGGACCATCCTACCAGGATGATTGCAACTGCCTCCTAACCGGTCTCCATCTTCTGCCCGCCTGTTTATACTCTAATCTTCACCTAACAGAGTGGTGCTTCTAAAACCTAGGTCAAATCATACCACACCTCCATTTACAATGCTCCAACAGCTTTCTGTCTCACTGGGAGGAAGAGCCAACGCCCTTACCTTGGCCTCCTCGGTTCTGAATGATCACCCCCTCCTTCCATCGGTGGACTCACCTTCTCCCGCTCACACTGCTTTTTGCTACAGTGGCCTCCTCACTGTATCTCAAATAAGCCAATCATCTCCCACGCAAGGGCCTTTGCCCCTGCGGCTCCCTCTGCCTGGAATGCTCTTCCCCCACATTCCTACATTACACAGACCCCATGTTTCATTCTCTTTCATTTCCTAGGTCTCTGGTCCAATGTCATTCCAGTAAGAGGGGCTTCTCTTGTCACACCACATTAAAGAGTAAGCCAGACCCTGAAGGTACACATTTTCCTGCTTTGCTGACCTCCAGGATGCATATCACCAGTGAGCATGCTATATATTTACTTGTTTACTGGTTTATTGTCTCCCCCACTAGATTGCAAAGCTCCTAAGAACAGGGAATGAATGAATGAATTTATAGGCTGTATCATAAACCAATCAGCTCCTACATGTTACTTCCTTTTAACAGTGCCATGGGCTGGTTTCTCCAACAAAACTAATTTGTCAGGCTGCCTGGGTGGTTCAGGGTTAAAGCCTCTGCCTTCGGCTCAGGTCATGATCCCAGGGTCCTGGGATCCAGTCCTGCATCGGGCTCTCGCTCCGCAGAGAGCCTGCTTCCTCCTTTCTCTCTGCCTGCCTCTCTGCCTACTTGTGATCTCTGTCTGTCAAATAAATAATAAAACCTAAAAAAAAAAACACCAAAAAAACTAATTTGTCAAAAAGAGAAGCCATAGTTCTATTTCTATAACCTGCACAACCCAGCACAGCGCTGAGCACACAGAAACAAACATACTAAGGAAAATAAATTGCATAGGATAATTTCAGAGCAGAAGTGTATATGAAATCAAGCTCTGCCTTCCCACCCCCTTTTTTTAAAGGTGAAGAATAAGCCCAGAAAAGATGGTGGACTTCAACTATGTATGACATGATAGACAAAGGCTGCAGTTGTGAACCCTGTAACAGTGGCACAACGTCAGTTTACAGAACAGTTACATCCTTATCCACAGAGGTTTGAAAACTGATGACTCATTTTATTCATCCCATAAAATGTTAAGCAATTAACCTGTCTCTTTATGACAACTAAATAAGACACCAACCCAAGATACCTCCTGGATGCCTGTGTCTCTCTCTCTTTAAAAAAAAATAATAAATTAAAAAAATATTTATTGATTTTAGAGAGAGAGAGAGCAAGCACATGAGTGGGGGGAGGGGCACAAGGAGGATGAGAGAGAGAATCTTCCAGAAGACACCTCACTGTGCATGGAGCCTGACCAGGGGCTCAATCTCACGAACCATGAGATCATGACCTGAACCTAAACGAAGAGTCAGACGCTTAACCGACTGAACCACCCAGGCGCCCCAGGCCTCTATGCTTTTGTATCTGCTATATTCCCTCTGATCTGATACTCTGATATAGAATAATCTGGCTTCCTGGCAAGTACCTATTCATCTTTTAAATTATTGCTTAGAAGGGTGCCTAGGTGGATCAGTAGGTTAAGTGTCTGCCTTTGGCTCATGTCACGATCCCAGGGTCTGGGATGGAGCCCCGCATGGGACTCCCTGCTCTTTGGGGAGTCTGCTTCTCCCTCTACGTCTCCCCCACCACTCCCGCCCACCACAGAGGGCATGTGCGCACGTGAGCTCTCTCTCTCTCTTTCAAATAAATAAATTCATGTTTTAAAAAAAGATTTAAATTCTTTCTCAGGTAGAGGCACCTGTGTGGCTTAGTCAGTTTAAGCGTTGGTCTCTTGCTTTCAGCTCAGGTCATGATCTCAGGATGGTGGGATCAAGTCCTGTGTAGGGCTCCAAGCCAAGTGTGGAGCCTGCTTAAGATTCTGTGTTCTTCTCCCTTTCCCTCTCCTCCCCACTCCTGCACTCTCTCTCATAAACAAACAAACAAGCAAACAAACTCTTGCTCAGGCATCAAGCACTTCTGGTGAGCCCACCCATCCCAGCCAGAATTAAATACTCTCTCCCTCATGAAAATTCTGTATATCGTGTAAATGCTTATATTTTTGCACAGAACCACATTATTTCAACCGTTCTTCTTTATACGGTGATAAACTCTTGTGTGGCAGTGATGCTGTCTTAATAATTTTTGCATTCCTTAACTCTAATGTATAGTAAGTGAAGTAAATAATATATTTATTTCCTCTATCAGCTAAAATGCTAACTTCTCAAGCAAATAAAATAGCTCTGTGATGGGTTACTTAAACTTCTGAAGGATCTTTTGATACCCACAGAAATCCTATGTTATTGAAATGAGAAGGCTAAATTATATAAAAGTCAAGCCTGTCCAAGTTAATCTATGATTTTATTTTATTTAAAGATTTTATTTATTTATTTGTCAGAGAGAGAGACAGACAGACAGACAGAGAGCACAAGCAGGGGGAGCGGCCGACAGAGGGTGAAGGAGGCTCTCCACTAAGCAGGGAGTCCGATGCAGGGCTTGATCCCACAACCCTGGGATTATGACCTGAGCAGAAGGCAGACACTTAAATAGCTGAGCCACCCAGGTGTCCCTAATCTGTAATTTTAACAAAATGCAAATCAATCATGAAGTCGATGTGTTTATTCCAAAATTCACCTGAATAAATAAAGACATTGGACAACATAAGAAAATTCATATGAATTTTAAAAGAATGCTGTAAAATTACAGAAGAAATATTGTATGGCTACCACAGAATGGAAATGCAAAACAAACAAATAGACAAACAAAAAAAACCCCAAAACCCTCAGATTTAAAAGAATTTAGTATAAAGTAGCACTTCAAATGTAGTGAGACCCATATCTCACCTTTTATGCCAGAAATAAATTCCAATTCAACATAGATTTAATTGTAAAATATGAAAATATAAAAGCCCTAGAAGTAAATGTGGCTGAATATTTTTATAATATCAAGGGGGAAGAAAGCTTTTCTATATTGTCCCACTTTTCATTTCGAACAATTCCAAATTCAGAGAAAAGTGTGGAGAGAACACTGCAATGAACACCCTTATATACTTCCCGCCTACCGCTAGCAACTGTAAACATTCTACCATTTGCTTTTTATCCTTCTGTCCTTCCATTTTTCTTTTCATTGAATCATTTGAAACTACACTGCAGACATCATGACACTTCACCCCTAAACACTTCCACCGTGATCTCCTAAGGCATTCTTCTACAACAGCATTATCACATCCAAGAAAAACAGTATTTTCAAAATATCATATAGCAGATACCCCGTATTAAAATTTTCCCCAATGCCTCCAAAAATCTATGTATTTTTAATCACCAGGATCCAATCAGTGTTAAATACTGGGTACATAAGGCACAACCTCAAACAACCTTGATCAATGAGATTGAGATGCTGATAGAGGTTGTCTATGTAACCATTTTAAAAAAGGAGGTTGGGGCACCTGGGTGGCTCAGTTGGTTAGGCGTCTGCCTTTGGTTCAGGTCAGGATCTCAGGGTCCTGGGATGAGTCCCGTATTGGGCTCAGTGGAGAGCCTGCTTCTCTGCTTCTCCCTCTCCCTCCATAACCCCCTACCACAAGTGCTCTCTCTCTCTCAAGTAAATATTTTTTAAGTAATTAATTAATTTAAAAAAGCAGCAGTACAGCTCTAAATTCCTATATTTTTTAAAACACAGGCCCCATGGAAGCTGGGCCTTCTTTTTTTTTTTAATTTTATTTATTTGTCAGAGAGAGAGAGAGAGCACAAGCGCATAAGCAGGCAGAGAGAGAAGCCGGCTCCCTGCCGAGCAAGGAGCCCCATGCGGGACTCGATCCCAGGATGCTGGGATCATGACCTGAGCCGAAGGCAGTGGCTTAACCAACTGAGTCACCCAGGAGCCCTAAATTCCTATATTTTATACAGTATGTGATTTCAAATGTAAAGGTGTAACTAAGTTGAAAAATTCTGTATTTTGTTTTTTTTTGCTGCCTTTTTTTTTTAAAGTAGGCTACATGCCCAATGTGGGGCTTGAACTCATGAACTGAGATCAAGAGTCATGTGCTGTACCCGACTGAGGCAGCCAGGTGCCCCAAATTATGTATTTTCTATTTCATCTATATTTGAAGTATTTATTTAAGGAAAGAAAAAGAAGAGGTTTTTAGAAATAGTCATTGACTGTAAAGAGCCCCTGATGTTCAGGCATACACAATACAATAATATGTACATGGGACCATTTTTATTAAAAATATTAAATGATATTGTCCATATTCGTGCATACACACATATATTTGCTGTGTATACAACAAATTGCTATAAATAACTATATCTGAAGAAAGAGTTATAGAAAACTTTCTTTTTCTATAGCAAGTATCTCTAATGCCTTAACAATAAACATATTTTACTTTTATGATCAGAGCACACAAAAAGAAAAAAATGTGCATATCCTTAAACCCAGCAATTTGTCTCCTAGGAATGTATTCAAAAGAAAAAATTGCAAATAAATTAAAAAAAGAAATAAATAATTGCAAATATACATAAACATCTAGCTTCCGAGATAATGATTCTTAATGTTTTTTCAGAAATAATCCCATGCCAGGGACTAGTCTAATGACTTTACGTATTTTAACTTATTTAATTCCTTACTAAAATCCAACAAGATAAAACTGGTTTTTGTGGTTTTTTTTTTTTTTTAACCCAAATTAAAGATTAGAAAATCACGGAGAAGATAAATAACTTGGCTGGGGTTACTTAGCTTTGAAGTGGCAGAGTCAGGATTTGAACCTGGGTCAGGGTCCCCTAGGTTTGGAAATTTGCAAGGAGGACTGGCAGGACTCAGCAGGTAGTTGGGCTCGTGACTAGGACTTACTCCAGGGAGAGGAAACAAAGAAGGGAAAGGACCCACGGGACAGGCCAGAGGAAACAAGCCAGATGCAAGCTTCTGAACAGTGCAGTCATATACGGAATAACCTCAATTCCTCTAGCAACAGGTTGGGACAACACAGGCATGGCGGTGTAGAAGAGGGAAGCTCACTAGAGACTCGGTGGGCAGGTCTTTATTGGGGCCTGGGCCCATAGGCACCTAACAAAAGTCCAGACTTTCAGAAGGAAAGCAGGGGTTCTGCATCACAAGCTTCAGTGTTCACATGGACAGTTTCAGTCCAGGGAGCCAGGCCTATCCGTCAGGGTGCTGGAAACCATCCTGAAGTCCAAGTTCCCAGAAGCCAGCCAAGTGTCAACCTTGCAAGCAGCCTTTCTAAGGATAGCCGTCCCAGGCCTGCTACGTTCACTTTTTTTTTGCACAGTCCCTTCCATTTAATCCAGAGTCTGTGCTCTTAACAACTCTCCTTTGCCTCCCTTCTGTTTGCACTAGCAAAGGCCCGATGGGAAAACCTTCAATGTTGAGCACAAGCAGCCTAGGGAAATAAATTATCATATAGCCACACAATGGCATCCTGTGCGTTCTCTAAAACCATGTGCCAGAAGTATTAAGTGATAAAGTGGAATAATATATGTTAAGAATATAATTCTTAATTTTTTGTATAGAAACAAAAATTACCCGGATGCAAACACCTAGATAAGCAGGAAAGGTTTTGGAAAATTTTTCCTCAAATCTCTGGTTAAGGGTGGTGCTATTTGAGTGGGTATGATTTTTATGTCTTTTATGTCCTTTTCTTGACTGTCCCTATATTTTTAATTTTGTTCTGATGTGCATGTACTGTTTTTTGCTTTGGTAATTTTTTTTAAAAATCACTTTGAAAAAAATCACATATATTCTTAAAATCATTTTAGTTAAAATTGCTTATACGAAAAGGTTCTTCTGTTTCTAGGACAATTCTTTCAATAATTATTAATCTAGCACACATACTTCTTTAATATATACTCATTTCTCTCCCATAATGCTGTTAAGCACTGGGCTTAATCTGAAGGTGGTACCATAAGACAGTTCATATTTTTACTAAACACCAAAGTGTCCATCCACCATTTTGTAATAACACATCAAACTTTAATTTTAAGCATTTATTACTAAAAAAATCAAATAACCGAAATTAGAAAGAAATAGTATAATGATCCTCTATGTTCCTAAGAACCCAGTTTTAACAATTAGCAATTCATGCTCAGTCTAGTTTCATCGACCATCATCGATCCACTTCTCTGGCTATCCTCAGTTATTCTGAAACAAATCCCAGATACCCTATTTCATTGGTAAATATTTCAGTATATATTCCTAAAGATAAGGACTCTTTTAAGGGAAAAAACCCTACAATTCCATTATCCTAACTGAAAAAATTAATCATTTCTTATCAAATAGCTGATCAGAGTCCAAATTTCCCCTCACGCCTGGACTTTTTTTTTTTTAATCACAATTCATACCACTACACAGCTATCAGAAACCCTATGTAACTTTGTTATACAAAACTTTGGACTTTGGTGAAAGTCCAAAACACTGACAATATCAAATGTTGGTGTGGATGTAGAGCAACAGGAACTCTCTGGGGCATTGCTCTTGGGAACGCAAAATGGTACAAGCGTCTGGGAACACAGTTCAGCAGTTTCTTACAAAACGAAACATATCCTTAAACCACACAAGCCATCAGTCACTCTCTTTGGCATTCATCCACATGAGCTGGAAAGTTACGTTCACATGAAAACCTGTACACAAATGTTGCCGGCAGCTTTATTCATAATTGCCAAAACCTGAAAGCAATCAAGATGTTGAATGGGTGAGTGGACACACAAACTGTGGTCCATCCAGACCATGGAATATTATTCAGTGCTAAGAAAGAAATGAGCTATGAAACCACAAAAAGACAGGGAGGAACCTTAACGCACATTGTGAGTAGAAGAAGCCAGGCTATATACTGTCTGATTCCAACTATATGACATTCTAGAAAAGGCAGGTCTATGAAGACAGTAAAAAGATCAGTGGTTGCTAGATGTTCTGAAGGAGAGAGGGAAGGATGACTTAGGTGGAGCACAGGGTATTTTTTGAGGCAGTAAAACTACTCTGTGATACTCTAGTGGTAGACATACATCATTAGGTTTTGTCAAGACCCACGTAATATCCAACACAGAGAGTGAACCCTAATATAAACTTAGGACTCTAGTTAATAATAATGGCTCTATATTGGTTCACCAATTGTAACAAATGTACCACACTAATGCAAGTTATTAATGACTAGGGGGAAGAGGGGTATACAGGAACTTTCTGTACTTTCCACTCATTTTTTGGTAAAACCTAAAGCTGCTTTAAAAAATAAAGTTTATTCATTTGGGAAAAAATCATGATCCAAATAATTATCTCAAACTCAAAGCAGCAACACCACAACACAGATACAACCGTCTCGGGGCTATCAGGACCATCAGCCCTTTCCTCCTTCTTTCTTGTTAAAGAACTCCCTGGATGTAACTCTGACAGAGAGCCACACCTTTCTTAGCCCAGGTGAGAATCTTAATGACGCAGTCCAAGCCAATCGTGGTGATTCCATTTACCTTGGTAGCCACAGGGTTAGTGATGCTATGTGACCCAGTTCTGGCCAACAACACAAGGAGAGGTCTGCTGGTGGGAGGGATGGGGAAAGTTCTCTTGCCCTTAAAGGGACGTGCTGAATGAGATGCTCTCCTTCCACTGGACATTGTCCTCTCAGCTCAAGATCACAGAACTTCAGCAGCCATCTTGAGACAGCAAGGGGGGCTAGCCAGAGGGCCACACCAACACATTCAGGATGGTAGCCCAGAAAGACAGAAAGAACCTGGATTCTTCATAGCACCACTGTGCTCTCACATTAAATAACCTTTGAATCACCTACTCTTTCTTTTGTTATACAACATAGTCTATGCTGCTTTAGTGTGGAAGTCCAGCTGAATCAGATATGATCTGACCTGGTAGCTGTTCTCTTTCTCCTCTTAAAAGACTCGGAGGGGTTTGAAGTGGCGGGGGGGTGGGAGGTTGGGGTACCAGGTGGTGGGTATTATAGAGGGCACGGATTGCATGGAGCACTGGGTGTGGTGAAAAAATAATGAATACTGTTATGCTGAAAAGAAACAAATTTAATTAAAAAAAAAATAAAAGACTCGAGGCGCCTGGGTGGCTCAGTGGGTTAAAGCCTCTGTTTTCAGCTCAGGTCATGATCCCCGGGTCCTGGGATCGAGCCCCGCATCAGGCTCTCTGCTGGGCAGGGAGACTGCTTCCTCCTCTCTCTCTGCCTGCCTCTCTGCCTACTTGTGATCTCTGTCTGTCAAATAAATAAATAAAATCTTAAAAAAAGAAAAAAAGTAAAAGACTCAGGGGGCGCCTGGGTGGCTCAGATGGTTATGTACCTGCCTTCAGCTGGGGTCATGATCTCCAGGTCCTGGGAGTAAGCTGCATGTCTGGGCTCCCTGCTCAGCTGGGAGTCTGCTTCTCCCTCTCCTCCTGCCTCTCTCCCTGCCTTTGCTCTCTCTGTCTCTCAAATGAATTAAAAAACAAACAAACAAACAAACAAAAACTTAAAAAAAAAAAAGAAAAGACTCAGGTTCAGGGACATTATGCTATCTTGTCCAAGGATGTATAGATTAAAAGTAGGGAGCTGGAATGTAATTCAGGCCTGTTGTCTCCACAGAACTTGTTTGTTTTTGTTTTTGTTTTCCCGTCTATACCTCTTTGCCTCCAGAAGATGCTAGGCACCCAATCTTCAGAGAGGCCAACATTTCAGGATTCAGAAAAGCAAAGGTTTCTTCCAAGAAGTAACTATAAACTGTGAAAGACAATCTTGGAAATCCTTCCTTAAATTATAGAAAACACATTTTTGTCCTCAACAGGGCTTAACTTAACTATGAATAACCCTGCTACAGTCTAAATGAAATAAGACTGAGATATGATAATTAGCACCATAAAACCCTAGACACAAAAATTCCCATTGTCTGTACTTGCTTCAGCCACTGACTCATTAGTGACCTCTGAGTGTATGAGAGCTTCATTATCTACCCACCACCTTCCCTGGGAGCTTGGCATAAATAATAAAAAAGTCATCATTGGCCTTCAAGTTTCTGAAGTTCACAATATGTGTGAAAGAAAGGCCTAGGAAGACCTACCTACCTATTTGCATAACCTAATGCTTCCCTTGGCTGCACAAGTCTAGGAGTAGAAATGGGCTCATGTTCACAGCATTAGATGGTATTTTTCGGGCTCATTGTAACTCGACTTTCATCCCTACTGCAAAGTTCCCTCCCATTTATTTCTGGGATCCCAGGAGTGCGGCAGCTTCCAAGTTCTCGAAGCAAGAACTTCGTGCACTAACAGCATGTGCTCCTTATGTTGTGTTTGCAAAGCTCCCTCGGGAAGCCCAACTGCCACAGCCTACACCTCCACCTTTCACTCAACTGCACGAGGAGGCTCCCCATCACCACTGCTCCCCACTCTTGCTGTCCTGGTCACTGGAACTACTCTGCAGGCCAGGCCTGCCATGCACCCAGTGCTGCTGGGGCCATGGCTTCTGTGCCTCACGGTGTCACAGGACCTCCTCCCCACCCCCTCACCCCCCGCCATAAGCCTCCTACCAAGGACACCCACGTCTGGCTTATATTTCCACCATCCCCAAAGCTGCCTCCTTGGTTTGATGACTACATCAAAAATTGTCTTTGTAGCTGGATCAGTGTTGAGAGAGATGCTGGGAAAGATAATCAGCATAGCTTAACCCTGCTTGCTTCTGAGAGCTGGCATTCTGGATCATGCTTTCACTTTCTTTGTACATTTCTACATTGTGTTTTGAGCTAATGAGCCTTCATAATTTCCAGGAAAAGAGTGTCATTTTTCTTGCCAAAAACTATTTGTTACCCAACATAATAATATAAGTGGTTTTATGGGCCCTATACTGAATGTAACAGGGGACAAGATTTTCCTTGCCTTAGAGGAGCTTAGATTGCTTTATTGAAGAAATAATACCTAGTATCTGTTTTATACATGACACCCTTCAAGCTTTCCATATTCTAATGAAGGGGGGGAAACCTCAACTTTTTGTTATTTAAGTTTATTTATTTATGTTTTTAAAGTAATCTCTACACCCAACGTGGGGCTTGAACTCATGACCAGGAGATCAAGAGTCATGTGTTCTTCCCAACTGAGCCAGGCAGGCATCCCCAAATCTCAACTTCCTTCAATAAGCCAAGGGCCAAGTTGCAAAACAGTGGCTAGGTTCACGCAAAGAAAACCAAGAGAAATGTGAACACGGGGAGAGAGTCGAGGAGGGAGTAAAGGAATTTCAAAACTATTATCGGAAGTAAAGGCAGATGGCAGGTATACTGGTCTCCAACACCATTCCAGTGATGAAAGGTGGTAAGAAAAATCCAAGGAAGGATCTGTGAAGACAGAAAGCAGATCAGTGGTTGCCTGGAGCTGGGGACAAAACAGGGATTGCCTGGGAGGGCACAAGAGAGCTTTCTGGAATGACAGAAATGTTCTCCAATTCGGTTGTGGTGGATGGCTGTCACTCAGTCAATTTACTAAAGACCCCGGACCGCATCTTTTAAATGAGTGAATTTGATGATGTGTAAATTATACTTCAGTAAAGCCGTTTTTTGTTTTTAAGTCTAGGGAGATAAACGGATGAGTCTTCAAGATTCTATGTATTATTTCTGAACTAAAAAGAGTCAGGTCCTCACTCGGAATCAATTAGCATGACTGAAGCCTGGGGGAAGCTTTGGCTGCCAGGAACAGAGCCCAGAAAAGACGCAGGCTTTGAAGAAGGGATAAAGGGGGAAAAAAGAGAGGCATCACCCACACTCAGGATAGGCTTGCTTCCTGAATGTGCTGCTAGCCGGCCCAGCCACTGGAGTCCCACTCAAAGCAGCCACAGAGCACTGCCAGACAGGAGACACAAACAGCCCCCGGCGGCATAAGGCAAGCATCTCGCAGAAACACAAATGCGGGGCCGCAGAGGACCCCGAAGAGAGAAAAGGCACATCCTGTTGTGAGATCAAGAAAGGCTTTGTGAAGGACGTGCTCCTGGGAGCCGTTCCTGTTGCAATGAATAGCATTCCGTCAATGTCCAGAGTGGCAGCGGGGGGCAGGGGGTACGGGGGGAGGGGGCAGGCGAGGGAGGCGCCTGGCATGAACATGCGCATCCCCGACCAGTGAGGCTGAAGCTGGGCCTGCGTCTTTGTTTGCCAGGGTGAACAAAGGCTTGATTGTGAAAAAGCCCTGAGTGTGTTCAGAGAGTAAGCCACACTGTGGCCTAGGGCTGGAGCTCCAGGTACAAGCAGGGAACCATGATAAGGCGGCAGGGAGGTCGCCTGGAATCCAGGCAAGGAGTTTGCCAGGGCTCCTCACCCTGAGGAGAGCGCCCGAAGGTGATGGAACAGAGAAGTGAGGAGAGCTGCGGTTGACCAGATGACTGCAGTGATACAATGCTTGCTCCCTCACCATACCACCTACTACCATTTCACAGATCACCGATTCACCAAAATCACCAAGGCCCCCCTTTTGAGAAGACAATACAAGGCCTTGGGACAAGATGAACACGGTTAGTGGGTCGGTTAGTGGGTAGGCCTGTCTCCTGACCCATGGGACACTTCTGCTCCCGCTAGTCAGGCTGTCTTTCTCGGAAGGGTCAGATGTGTCTGTTCCAAACCCTTGTATGGCAGTCGCACTGGTGGTTTTATTTACATCACTTAATTATTATGGAGACCAATAAAATATGAACCCAGAGAGAGAGAGGTATTGTTTCTTCAAAAGCCACACTGAATGCTTTCCAAAACTCCCTGGAGGTGAATGGCTCACAATTGCCTGATGCAGCTATAAAAGGGAATGTCTGTAAACATGGGAGAGGATTCTCCACACAGCTCTCTTCCAAGGTATCTAAGCTCTTGCTCCCCTCCCCTCAACAAAAAAAAATAAAATAAAGAAACTAAAACTGAAAATCATGGAAGGCATATTACGCGCGTGAAAAGATGTGCAAGAGTTCCAAGGAATAGGTCGGCTCTAAGAAAATGCCCTGGCCCTGGAACCAGAGATCAGGGAATTGAATAGACCCTTGTATGTTTTCAGTGAAAACAACATGTTTCAAGTATACATGTTGCTTTTTTTTTTTTTTTAAGGATTGACTGATTTAACCAACTTTGCCCATGAATGGACCCAAACCCATCCCAGTTCCACAGGCCAAGAACATACAGCAGGCATTCACAGCAACGCAACTCCCACCAGGAGGCCTCTGTACTCCAGGTAGGCAATGCTAGGCTGGCCTGGCTCAGGGGAAGCCAGAGGACATGATAAGAAGTCGACAGATGCAGCAGGAAAAGACAATTCCACGTTGAAGGGAAAGAAGCTACCCAGGAGCCCGCCAGGATTTATCTGTGCAGCAGGGAATGGCCCCGCCATTGGGGGAGCCCAGATTCTGCTCGGGAAGCAGGGAAGCGACTCTGCGACAAGGGTGGTGAGTTTGACGGAGACAAATGTGGTGGGAGCTGAACCCTGAAATCAAGGAGAGCAGGGACTCCCACTGCTTTCTTAACTGCTGCACCCCCAGAACCTAGAAAGACACCTGGACCACAGTAGACAGTCTAAATATTTGTTGGAGGAACAGATGCATGGGCACACGTGCAGGGCATCCATGAGACATTGTCAGCGAACCGCTGGAGGGAGATTTCTGGAATGTAGGGTGCACGTCGGGGCACAGGTGCAGGCTGGGGAGTCATCAAGCACCTTGTCTAACTCATAATCCTAGGGCCCGGAATAGTGTGGAGGGAGACAAGAGGAAATAGATCTAAGTGACGGTCTTTGACCCTAATAGAAACCCCATTCAGGGCTGAAGAGGACTTTAATGAGATCCTAATCCCATCATCCTGCAATAGTTCCAGGAGAGAGTGGCTGGTCTAGAATAAATACCTCGGCAACAGTAACAGGGAAATCTCGATTTCCTGGGGCAACACAGTTCTTTGCTGTTAGAACATTCTTCCATATATTAAGTAAAAAACCTGGCCTGAATTTTACCACTTGGAACCAAAGAGGAGAAGTTTCATTCTACCCAAAATAAGGAACTGGATCACAGTGGGCAAGTGACAGTACCTTTAGAAGGGGAAAAAAACAACAAATAAACCTGTCATCTCAGGAAAGGGAATCCGAAAGACTCTGGGCAAGAAGCCTGAGTGAAAGGCAGATTTAAAAATTTTAATTCCCGTAATTCCTAAGTAGGCAATTCTGTTATGGAAGATGGTTCGAGAAGAAAATCCCATTTTATAAAAACATCTACATTTCCGGTTCTGCTCTGGGTTCCTCATAGATACCGTTTTATTTCCTGAGATGGTTGTTCGTGATGCAGGCAAGAAAACAGACTCCGGGAGGCTAAGCAGCTTGTCCATAGTCACACGTGATGCCTCTCCAAGGCGGGCTTCTGAGCCCCCGTGACTCACAGATGCCAGCTGTAGAAGAAGGGGGAGGGTCCAAAACTACTAGTGTCAAAGTAATTATTGGATGCCCTGGGGGCTCAGTCAGTTAAGTGTCTGCCTTTGGCTCAGGTTATGGTCCCAGGGTCCTGGGATCGAGGCGTGCATCCCGCTCCCTGCTCAGCCGGACGCCTGCTTCTCCCTCTCTCTCTGCAGCTCCCCTGCAGCTCCCCTCCTCATGCTCTCTCTCTCTTTCTCAAATAAATAAAATCTTTAAAAAGAAAGAAAGAAAGAAAGAAAGAACAGTTATTCATGACATGCCCCAGCAAACCTGAGGGCATGTCCAACCCGAAAAATGGGACATGTAGCCTTGGATGAATGAAGTTGGCAGAATATATATATAAATGGCCTAGAAAGCTGACCCTAAAAAGGAGCGGAGGTTGGTTGCAAATGGTGAAGACAGAAGCCACCAGGCTGTTCCTGCTGCTCTGCCTGAAATTCTGTCCTCTCATGCACGTACACCCCCAAATGGTCTCTGCCCTGCAAAAGGGAGGGCAAACCTTAGTGCGAGGAAATGGAAGTCTAAGAAAATCCAAGGAGTTTAAGTGTCCTGGCCCCAGGGGAATAGTACAACCCCAAATGCTGAGATAACTTGGGAATGAGATCCGGAGTGGCCGTCAGTATTCAACTGAGAAATGACGAAACAGTGGCAGGGAGATGCCAACCCGCAGAGGGGCAGCTCTCCAGGATGGAATGATCTTCGAAATACACCTGCTCAGAGATGAAACACGGTGCAGAACGCTGGGTCTGTGTGTGCCACCATTTGTGGAGACAGGGGGGTGTGGCGGGGGAGGACGGACATTCGCTTCTGTACACAGTGGGTACCCCTGGAAGGGGACCAGACTATAGGAGGCCACCGCATCCCAGTGAGCAGGGTGGCTGGGCAAAGGGGTGAGGGGCAAAACTCCTCACTGTGCTTTCCCCAGTTTGAATTGCATGAACTGTATTACGTGTTCAAAAACACAAATAAATAAAAATATAAATAAATAAATAAGTTAATGAATATTTCACCTGGTGAAACACTAGTTTGGTAGAACAGATGTGTAGAGGGATGGCTTGTAAGGGCCTTAAGAGGACGCCCAGAAATCTCCTGGAGTCTGTACAGACTAACTAGGAAAACTCACAGAGAATCAGCCATACTGCTCTAGGACTCTCTCCATTTGCTTTGTTTCTTTTTTTTTTTCCCAATTTATTTATTTTCAGAAAAACAGTATTCATTATTTTTTCACCACACCCAGTGCTCCATGCAAGCTGTGCCCTCTATAATACCCACCACCTGGTACCCCAACCTCCCACCCCCCCGCCACTTCAAACCCCTCAGACTGTTTTTCAGAGTCCATAGTCTCTCATGGTTCACCTCCCCTTCCAATTTACCCAAATTCCCTACTACTCTCTAACGCCCCTTGTCCTCCATGCTATTGGTTATGCTCCACAAATGAGTGAAACCATATGATAATTGACTCTCTCTGCTTGACTGATTTCACTCAGCATAATCTCTTCCAGTCCCGTCCATGTTGCTACAAAAGTTGGATATTCGTCCTTTCTGATGGAGGCATAATACTCCATAGTGTATATGGACCACATCTTCCTTATCCATTCATCCGTTGAAGGGCATCTTGGTTCTTTCCATAGTTTGGCGACTGTGGCCATTGCTGCTATAAACATTGGGGTACAGATGGCCCTTCTTTTCACGACATCTGTATCTTTGGGGTAAATACCCAGGAGTGCAATTGCAGGGTCGTAGGGAAGCTCTATTTTTAATTTCTTGAGGAATCGCCACACTGTTCTCCAAAGAGGCTGCACCAACTTGCATTCCCACCAACAGTGTAAGAGGGTTCCCCTTTCTCCACATCCTCTCCAACACATGTTGTTTCCTGTTTTGTTAATTTTGGCCATTCTAACTGGTGTAAGGTGATATCTCAATGTGGTTTTAATTTGAATCTCCCTGAGGGCTAATGATGATGAGCATTTTTTCATGTGTCTGATAGCCATTTGTATTTCTTGATTGGAGAAGTGTCTGTTCATATCTTCTGCCCATTTTTTGATGTGTTTGTCTGTTTCGTGTGGGTTGAGTTTGAGGAGTTCATTATAGATCCTGGATATCAACCTTTTGTCTGTACTGTCATTTGCAAATATCTTCTCCCATTCCGTGGGTTGCCTCTTTGTTTTTTTGACTGTTTCCTTTGCTGTGCAGAAGCTTTTGATTTTGATGAAGTCCCAGAAGTTTATTTTCGCTTTTGTTTCCTTTGCCTTTGGAGACGTATCTTGAAAGAAGTTGCTGTGGCCGATATCGAAGAGATTACTGCCTATATTCTCCTCTAAGATTCTGATAGATTCCTGTCTCACGTTGAGGTCTTTTATCCATTTTGAGTTGATCTTTGTGTACGGTGTAAGAGAATGGTCGAGTTTCATTCTTCTACATATAGCTGTCCAGTTTTCCCAGCACCATTTATTGAAGAGACTGTCTTTTTTCCACTGTATATTTTTTCCTGTTTTGTCGAAGATTAATTGACCATAGAGTTGAGGGTCCATATCAGGGCTCTCTACTCTGTTCCACTGGTCTATGTGTCTGTTTTTATGCCAGTACCATGCTGTCTTGGTGATCACAGCTTTGTAATAAAGCTTGAAATCAGGTAAGGTGATGCCGCCAGCTTTATTTTTGTTTTTCAACGTTTCCTTAGCGATTCGGGGTCTCTTCTGATTCCATACAAATTTTAGGATTATTTGCTCCAGCTCTTTGAAGAATGCCGGTGGAATTTTGATCGGAATGGCATTAAAAGTATAGATTGCTCTAGGCAGTATAGACATTTTAACGATGTTTACTCTTCCGATCCAAGAGCATGGAATGGTCTTCCATCTTTTTGTGTCTTCTTCAATTTCTTTCATGAGTGTTCTATAGTTCCTCAAGTATAGATCCTTTACCTCTTTAGTTAGGTTTATTCCCAGGTATCTTATGGTTCTTGGTGCTATAGTAAATGGAATCGATTCTCTAATTTCCCTTTCTGTATTTTCATTGTTAGTGTATAAGAAAGCCACTGATTTCTGCACATTGACTTTGTATCCTGCCACGCTGCTGAATTGCTGTATGAGTTCTAGTAGTTTGGGGGTGGAGTCTTTTGGGTTTTCCATATAAAGAATCATGTCATCTGCGAAGAGAGAGAGTTTGACTTCTTCATTACCAATTTGGATACCTTTTATTTCTCTCTGTTGTCTGATTGCTGTTGCTAGGACTTCTAATACTATGTTGAACAAGAGTGGTGAAAGTGGGCATCCTTGTCTTGTTCCTGATCTCAACGGGAAGGCTGCAAGATTTTTCCCATTGAGGATGATATTTGCTGTGGGTCTTTCATAGATAGATTTGATGAGGTTCAGGAGTGTTCCCTCTATCCCTATACTTTGAAGCGTTTTAATCAGGAACGGATGTTGGATTTTGTCAAATGCTTTTTCTGCATCAATTGAGAGGACCATGTGGTTCTTCTCTCTTCTCATATTAATTTGTTGTATCACATTGATTGATTTACGAATGTTGAACCATCCTTGTAGCCCAGGGATGAATCCCACCTGATCATGGTGGATAATCTTTTTAATGTGTTGTTGGATCCTGTTGGCTAGGATCTTGTTGAGAATCTTAGCATCCATATTCATCAGTGATATTGGTCTGAAATTCTCCTTTTTGGTATGGTCCTTGCCTGGTTTGGGGATCAGGGTAATGCTGGCTTCATAGAAAGAGTCTGGAAGTTTTCCTTCTGCTTCAATTTTTTGAAACAGCTTCAGGAGAATAGGGGTTATTTCTTCTTGGAAGGTTTGGTAGAATTCCCCAGGGAATCCGTCAGGTCCTGGGCTCTTGTTTTTTGGGAGATTTTAGATCACTGCTTCAATCTCGTTATTAGATATTGGTCTATTCAGGTTGTCGATTTCTTCCTGGTTCAATTTTGGTAGTTTATATTTTTCCAGGAATGCATCCATTTCATCTAGGTTGCTAAGCTTATTGGCATATAACTGTTCGTAGTAACTTCTGATGATTGTTTCTACTTCCTTGGTGTTAGTTGTGATCTCTCCCTTTTCATTCATAATTTTATGAATTTGGGATTTCTCTCTTTTCTTTTGGATTAGTGTAGCCAGTGGCTTATCGATCTTATTGATTCTTTCAAAAAACCAGCTTCTAGTTTCATTGATACGTTCTACTGTATCTCTGGTTTCTCCCTCATTGATCTCAGCTCTAATCTTGATGATTTCCCTTCTTATGTGTGGAGTTGGTTTGATTTGTTGTTGATCCTCCAGTTCTTTAAGGTGTAGAGACAGCTGGTGTGTTCTGGATTTTTCAATTTTTTTGAGCAAGGCTTGGATGGCTATATATTTTCCCCTTAGGACCGCCTTTGCTGTATCCCATAGGTTTTGGACCGAAGTGTCTTCATTCTCATTGGTTTCCATGAATTGTTTCAGTTCTTCTTTGATCTCCTGGTTGATGCAAGCATTCTTAAGCAAGGTGGTCTTTAGCTTCCAGGTGTTTGAGTTCCTTCGGAACTTTTCCTTGTGATTGAGCTCCAGTTTCAAAGCATTGTGATCTGAGAATATGCAGGGAATAATCTCAGTCTTTTGGTATCGGCTGAGTCCTGATTTGTGACCCAGTATGTGGTCTATTCTGGAGAAGGTTCCGTGTGCACTTGAGAAGAATGAGTATTCTGCTGTTTTAGGGTGGAATGTTCTGTATATATCTATGAGGTCCATCTGGTCCAATGTGTCGTTCAATGCTCTTGTTTCTTTATTGATTTTCTGCTTCGATGATCTGTCTAATTCTGAAAGAGGCATGTTAAGATCACCTACGATTAGTGTATTCATATCAATATGACTCTTTATCTTGATTAACAGTTTTCTTAAGTAATTGGCTGCTCCCATATTGGGAGCATAGATATTTACAATTGTTAGATCATCTTGGTGGATAGTCCCTTTAAGGATTATGTAGTGTCCTTCTGTATCTCTGACTACAGTCTTTAGTTTGAAGTCTAATTTATCTGATATGAGAATCGCTACCCCAGCCTTCTTTTGAGTCCCATTGGCATGAAAGATGCTTCTCCACCCCTTCACTTTCAGTCTGCGTGTATCTTTAGGTTCAAAATGGGTCTCTTGTAGACAGCATATGGATGGGTCCTGTCGTTTTATCCAATCTGCAACCCTGTGCCGTTTTATGGGTGCATTTAGGCCATTCACATTGAGAGTGATTATTGATAGATACGTTTTTATTGACATCGAGTTACCTTTGAAGTCTTTCTTTCTGTAGACTGTCTCTATATTTCTGTTCAATGCTATTCTTGGGATTTTTCCTCTTTTATAGCACCCCCCTTAATATTTCCTGCAGTATCGGCTTGGTGGTTGCATAGTCTTTTAAGTCTTGCCGGTCTTGGAAACTCTTTATCTCTCCATCCATTTTGAATGTCAGTCTTGCTGGATAAAGTATTCTTGGCTGCATGTTCTTCTCATTTAGTGCCCTGAATATATCTTGCCAGCCTCTTCTGGCTTGCCAGGTCTCTGTGGACAGGTCTGACGTTATTCTGATGGGCTTCCCTCTGTAAGTAAGGAGCCTCTTTGCCCTGGCAGCTTTCAAGAGATTATACCTACAATTATAATTTCTCAATTTGACTATCAGGTGTCGTGATGTTTTTTTGGAGTGTATAATCTTGGGTGGAGACCGTTCAGCCTCTAGTACATGGACGCTGGTTTCATTCGCGAGATTCGGAAAGTTTTCATGAAGGACTTGTTCCACGACATCTTCTAGACTTCTTTCTTTCTCCTCCCCTTCAGGAATTCCAATAATTCTGACGTTGGAACGCTTCATGGCATCACTTATTTCCCTAATTCTGCTTTCGTGGGATCTAAGCTGTTTGTTCCAGGCTTCCTCCTGATCCTTTCTCTCTATCTGTTTGTCTTCCAGATCACTAATTCTATCTTCTGTCTCAGTTACCCTAGCTTTGAGAGAGTTTAGATTGGATTGGAACTCATTGAGAGCATTGTGGACCTCCTCCCTGGTAGCTTTAAGCTCCTCCCTAACATTGTGAACATCCTGTCTGGTCGCTTTCAGTTCGGCTCTAATCAATTCTGTTTGGTCATCCATGGCTTTCTCCAACCTAGCTATTGCCTGGATAATTGTTAGCCTGAATTCTCTTTCCGACATATTGTCTATGTTGATAGCCGTTAGCTCTGTTGCGGAAGGTCCATCCTCTGTATTTTTCTTCTGTTGGGCATTCCTCCTCCTAGTCATTTTGGTGGGAGAAGACTGAACAGATGTAGCTGGATGTATCAACTCTGGTGCAGTCAAGGTGCACCCTGGAACACTTCCTGATCTCCGTCTCAGAAGCCTCAGTCTGGGTGCAGAAGCTGAATAAATTCCCCCTTGGACGCTGGCAGTGCAGGTTCCAAGTTAAAGACCCTGGGGGCGCAGGATCTTTTGCTCGTCCCCAAAGCCAAGGCAGTGGCGGCTGTCTGGGAGCTCCTGACCACCAGAGAGGTTCCAAGCAGAGGTTCCAAGCAGCGATCGCACACTGAGATTTTGCCGCCGGCCGGGGCTGGGAGTGCCCGGCTTGCGCGCACCTCTTTTCAGAGGCGGCTGTGGGTCGGGCGCGCGTCTGGGGCACTGAGAACGGGGCGCTGGTCCGTAAGCCGCAGGCTGGGCTTTTGCGCGCCTCTGTCCGGGGAAGAGTTTCGTGCGCGCGGCTTAGACTTTGAAACAATGGCCCGGGTCAAGAAGCGCCCCAGGGCCTTAGAAACCCAGGAGAGCTGGAGCGACGTGCACGCGCATCTCAAGCTTTGTGGTAGGGCTAGCGCGCGTTCTGCAGACCGGCTCCCATCCCCTCACAGGAGCCGGAACCCCCGCGCTCTGGGGCGCGCTGGCGGCTTAGGGACCAGGAGCCGGTTTCTCCGCCGCACTCTCTCTGCCTCCGCGCCGGGGAGGCCGTCTGGGACTGGGGACTCAAGCCCCTGTCCCTAGCCGCCCCGATTCCCACAATTTGCCCCCGCGATCCTTTGCTCTTTTGGAGTGCTTTCAACCAGTCTCCGAGTTAATGCTGGTCCCCAGACGCAGGGCACTCTCGCTCGTATCGGGGTATTACTTTTGCACCGGTCGCCTCTGGTGGCTCCCTCCCCCTTTTGTTTATCTTCCGATATCAGTCCGCTGTTCCCATTCCGCTTTACCTGCTCACTGGCGTCTTCTGCCCCTGTAGAGATCCAGACGTGTATAATTCTGATCTCAGGCTGATTTCATGGGTGATCAGAGTTCTTTGGTAGGTAATCAGCTCACTTTGGGGTACCAGCTGAAAAGACGCCTCTTCCTAGTACCCCGCCATCTTGTCCTATCTCCATTTGCTTTGTTTCTTTATTATTATTATTATTTTTAAAATTTTCCAGGTAATCTCTGCACCCAACATGGGGCTTAAACTCACGACCCCAAGATCAAGCATTGCAAGCTCTTCCGATGGAGCCAGCCAGGCGCCCCTCCACTTGCTTTCATTTCAAAATCCACAGACTTGAATACTGCCTAGGGCGGGAGTGGTGGTGATGGCAGATTACTCTGCTTATGGTCACAAAGGTGTGGTGTGGCAGGAAAGTCCCCCCGTGTCTCCTCTTAGGGTCTTGCTGCCACCCCACTGACTGTGCACAAGCCTTGTTTTCTGCTTCTCTGGCATCAACTTCATACGCTGCTCCTAATGTAATTCCCTGCACACAGACTGTCAAAGATATGTTGATTTAACCGATTATGAATCTCTTGATTTAATGTTCCAAAACTAATTCCTCCAGCATAAAACCACCACAACTGGGCTGTCTTTGGGGATGGATCAAATAAGGATAAATATCCCATCCAATGGCATTAAGAAAATCGGGGCAATGTTCTGTTGCGGGGAGCTACCAACGGAGCACACTCTAGTCTATTTGTACTGTAATCGGCTTGGGAAAAAGTCTTGCCACAGTACAAAACTAATTTCTGATATGGAAATCAATATGCGAACAAGGACAATTCACCAGCAAGTTCAGGCATCCAAACACACTTTTGGGGAGAAAGAACACAAGGCTGAAAATCTACTGTGTGTTGGCAGCCAGGAAAAGCAGCATAAGAGAATAGAGCTGATCATGTTTTCCACTGAGCCACTTGAACATTTCAGAAGGTCACGGCCAAGTTCAAGGACTGGAACTTTAATGTTCCATGAATTCAGTGGAAAGACCTCCAGTTTCCCTTCCATCCAACGTGATGATTACACAGACCCAGAAAAGTGGAACTTTCTTCTGGAACATAAAACTTGTCCCACCATGGGACCCCCTCTCTTTCCTTCCCTTTTCTGCTCTTCCATAATGAGGCCTGGGGAATTGGTAGCAGGCCACCCCATTCCAACCGTGAACCAGCTCGAGCTAAAGGAACAACGCCCATGGTCACTCTCTTTGAAGAATAAATTAACGCAGACATTCAGAAGAGGCAGCTGACCCCCATAAAAGGGCTTTAGTCCCAGTGTTTGAGCAGAAAGGACAGTCACAGTGGAAAATATCCTCACCCTGCACCTTCAGCCCTATAACCGTACAGTGCCTGAATTTTCATGATGACCCTGCCATCTTACTCGGTGCATCGCCCACTTCTCAGTTAACAGACACTGACTGGTTATGAACACCAACATCCGGCACTGATGACATCCCATCCCTGCTCCTGGAGCTTACTGAACTGAACTCTAACAGTATTCTTTCCTGGTGCGGGCATCACTTGGTTTAAGTGAGCTAAAACTTAATGGGAACGTAGTGGTTTGGATTAAATCGTACAGAGAGAGTATAAATTTATGAATTGTTTTAAGCATAATAAAGAATATTAACCCACTGAGTGGTAGTGGGATGTCCAGCCATACTATATTTGCTTTACATCAGGACTTTGTTGATTTTATAATATTGAATCCCTTGTTCCCTTCGGATTCCTAAAGGAGACTTTTTTTTTTTTTTTTAGACGTTTCAGCCCCAGAAAGGGTTGTGTGTTTCATTAATAGCTGGCTTCTTTTCATTTTTGTCCCCATGAATCAGGTTTCCCTCTTGCTTCTGGCTGCTAAGAAACTTAGTGCCAAGATCGCAGCCTCCCGCAGGGCACTTGGGACAATCGTGTCATCTGCACGTGGGGAGTGGCAGCTTTTAACCAGCCAGTCCATTTCTTCTAAGTTGTCAAATTCACGTGTGCCGTGGTGCGCAGCATTCCTTTCGATCCTTCTCGAGTCTGCAAGGCATGTAGTGATAATCCTGTTTTGTTCCATCGGGTCATTTGTATTTCCTCTTTTCTTCATTGTGGGTCTTGCTGGAGGTTTGTCAACTTCATCGATCATTTTAAGAACCAGCTTTTTGTAGGCAGTGTGCCTGGGTGGCTCTGTCAGTTAAGTATCTGACTTTTTTTTTTAAAGATTCTATTTATTTATTTGACAGACAGATCACAAGTAGGCAGAGAGGCAGGCAGGAAGAGAGAGGACGCGAAGCAGGCTCTCTGAGAGCCCGATGTGGGGCTCGATCCCAGGACCCTGGGATCATGACCTGAGCCGAAGGCAGAGGCTTTAACCCACTGAGCCACCCAGGTGCCCCAACTGTCTGACTCTTGATTTGATTTTGGCTCAGGTCTTGATCTCAGGGTGCTGATTTCAAGCCCTGAGTTGGGCTCCACGCAGGCTGTAGAGCCTACTTTAAAAAAAAAAAAAAAGAACCAGCTCTTTGTCTACTTTTTCTCTACAGTTTTTCTGTTTCTAATTGTATTGATATTCTTCTCTTATCTCTATTGTTTGTCTGTAAAATAAAGCAAATCTTACCCATCTCATAGAGTTATGAGATTTAGATGAAATGATACGTAGAACCTAGAGCAGAACCTGGAATATGGATATTTTTATAAAATGTGATTCACACACAAATATCTTCCTTAATAGAATCCCCTACTTAGGGATGATAGCAGTTAAAGGAAAAAAAAATCTGCAGTGTCTGGACTAGCTTGCTCAGGGTTTCAGGTTTTGCTTTCCTTTTTCCCCTCCGAATTATACTTGACTCCATGTTATGTCTAGATGTACATATACAGCTGACCCTCAAATAACATGGTTATACTTAGTTATAGGGCTAGAAGCACTCACCACCTGCACGATCGAAAATCTGTGTGTCAGTTGTGACTCCCCCCAAAACTTAATGATTGCTGTTGGCCAGAAGCCTTACTGATAACAGAAACAGTCAATCAGCACATACTTTGTATGTTATTATGTATTACATACTGCATTCTTGCAATGAAGTAAGCTAGGGAGAAGCAAATGGTATTAAGAAAATCATAAGAAGGGCACCTAGGTAGCTCAGTCGGTCAAGCGTCCGACTTTTGGTTTCGGCTCAGGTTGTGATCTCAGGGTCGTGCAACTGACCCCGAGTCGGGGCTCCACACTCAGTGCACAGTCTGGTTGAGATTCTCTCTCCCCCTCTCCTTTTGCCATCTCTCCCTACTCATGCACTCTCTCTCTCTCAAATAAACAATTTTTTTAAAAAATCACAAGAGGAAATACATTTATAGTACTGTACTGTATTTATATTAAAAAAATCTGCATATAAGCAGATGGCAGAGTTCAAACCTGTGTTCAAGGGTCAGCTGTATACAACCTTGAGAGTCCCAAGAAATCTAAATAAAAGAATCTAGAACTAGCGAGTTCAGCAAGTTCACAATATACAAGATAAACATACAGGGTGCCTGGGTGGCTCAGTTGGTTAAGCAACCGCCTTCGGCTCAGGTCACGGTCCCGGAGTCCCGGGATCGAGTCCCACATCAGGCTTCCAGCTCCATGGGGAGTCTGCTTCTCCCTCTGACCTTCTCGCCTCTCGTGCTCTCTCTCACTGTCTCTCTCTCAAATAAATAAATAAAAATCTTTAAAAAAAAAACAAGATAAACATACAAAAATCAATCGCACCTCATTACTCTAGCAATGACTACCACAATTAAAAATACAGTCATATGGGCGCCTGGGTGGCTCAGTGGGTTAAGCCGCTGCCTTCAGCTCAGGTCATGATCTCAGGGTCCTGAGATCAAGTCCCACATTGGGCTCTCTGCTCAGCAGGGAGCCTGCTTCCTCATCTCTCTCTCTCTCTGCCTGCCTCTCTGCCTACTTGTGATCTCTCTCTGTCAAATAAATAAATAAAATCTTTAAAAAAAATACAGTCACACAACATTTACAATTGCTAAAAAAAAAAAGAAAAAGAAAAGGAAAGAAAGAAACAGTTGTAAATCTAACAAGACAGGTACAAGATTTGTGTGCCAAAAACTATAAGATGCTGTGAAATAAATCAAAGATCTAACTGGAGACATACCATGTCTGAATTCTGAAAGACTAAGCACAGCAAAGATGTTAGTTCCCAGAAGATTTCTTTGTATATGTGGGTGAGATTATTTTAAAATTTAAATGAAAAGTAAAAGGAACTAGACTAGATAAAATAACCGCGGAAAAAAAGAGTAATATCAAAGAATCAGTGTGCCCGATTTCAAGGCTTTTTACATAGCTACAATAATCAAGGCTATGAGGTATGGGCGGAAAGTTAGACACGTAGATCAATGGTACAAAACAGAAAACCCAGAAATAAATCCACATCGATATGACCAACTATCTTTTGACAGAACGGCAAAAACAACTGAGTGCAGGAGGGATACCCTTACGCTTTTCAGCAAATGGTCTTGGAGCAACTGTACATCTGTTGCCAAAAAGTGAACTTGACTTCAGTCTCATAATTTATAGAAAAATTGACTAAAATGGATTCCATCTTTAAATGCAAAATGTAAAGCCATAACACCTTTAGGGAAAAGAACGCAGAAAATTTTCAAGATCTGGAGCTAGGAAAAGGGTTCTTAAACTTAACATCAAAAGCCTAATTCATAAAAGAAAAAAAAAGGTGGGGAATCTGGGTGGCCTAGTGGGCTAAGCCTCTGCCTTCAGCTCAGGTCATGAGCCCAGGGTCCTGGGATGGAGCCCCGCATCGGACTCTCTGCTCAGCAGGGAGCCTGCTTCCCCCTCTCTCTCTGCTTGCTGCTCAGCCTACTTGTGATCTCTGTCTGTCAAATTAAATTTTAAAAATCTTAAAAAAAAAAAAGGTCAATTGAACTTCATCAAAATGAAAGAGTTTTGGTCTGTGAAAGACCCTGTTATGAGGATAAAAAGACCAAGTGGAGATCGGGAGAAAATATTTGCAAACCACATACACAACAAAGAACTAGTATCTAGAATTTTACAATAATGAACTCACAGGACTCAGGAGGAAAAAAAATCTAGCACTCCAACCGGGAAAAGAGTGAGTGACATGAACAAAATATTTCACTGAAGATTTTTCTAGTACTATAAGCACATGAAAAGATGTTCAGTATCACTGCCATCAGGGAAATGCAAATTAAAACTATAATGAGGGGCACCTGGGAGCTGAGGCAGTTAAGCATCTGCCTTCACCTCAGGTCATGATTCCAGGGTTCTGGCATCAAGTCCTGCATCGGGCTCCCTTCTCAGCGGGGTCAGGGATCATTAAACTGTGGCATATCCATACCATGAAATACCATGAAAAAATTAAAAAGGAACAAACGTTTGACGCACACAACAACCCTGATTAATGTCCAGAGTATTATTCTGCATGTAAATAGCCAGTCCCCAAGGCTTAGAGGCTGTATGATTCTGTTTCTATAATGTTCTTGAAATAACAAAGTTGTAGAAACAGAATAGATTAGTTGTTGTCTAGATTAAGAAGGGGATGGGAGGAGGGGCAGCTGGGTGGCTCAGTGGGTTGAGCCTCTGCTTTCGGCTCAGGTCATGATCTCAGAGTCCTGGGATCGAGCCCCGCATTGGGCTCTCCGCTTGGTGGGAGCCTGCTTCCCGCCTGCTCTCTGCTTGTCTCTCTGCCTACTTATGTTGTCTCTCTCTGTCAAATAAATAAAGTCTCAAAAAAAGAAGAAGAAGAAGAAGAAGAAGAAGAAGGGGATGGGAGGAGGGGTGCCTGTGGCTCAGCTGGTTAAGCGACTGCCTTCAGCTCAGGTCATGATCTCGGAGTCCCTGGATTGAGTCCCAGGTTCGAGTCCTGCATCTGACTCCCCACTCAGCAGAGAGTCTGCTTCTCCCTCTGACCCTCTCCCCTCTCATGCTCTCTCTCACTCTCTCAAATAAATACATAAAATTTTAAAAAGGGGGGGAATGGGGACACATTCAGGGAACTGAATGTGGCTACATGGGAGGGATCCTTGTGGTGATGGAAATAGCCTATAACCAGACTGTACTGATGTCAGTATCCTGGTTGTGATATTTTACTGTTGTTTTACAAGATGTTATCACTGGGGGAATCTGGTTAAATGGTACAGGGGAATCTTTCTCTATTATTTCTTACAACTGCAGGTGAATCTTCAATTATTGTAAAATTAACAGTTTATTTTCAAAACATGAAATTCATTTTCCACTTTTATATTGACTTTAATTTACATCTTGGTGAAAACTTACATAAAAATATACACTTTGAATATCATTACTTTTTTTAGTTTTTGAGGAGGATTGTAAACCACAAAGTGCTAAAAATTAGAACACACTAACGTGGAACACAGGAAAAAAAAGCCAAGAAAAAAAAAAGAACAAACTTTGCCACATAAAATTCAATCATTCCTGATAAAAACAATGAAAAGGAGCAAGAAAACTATTTTCATCAAACCTACAAACTAATGGGTCATCTGAAATCCTGGACTTTTTGTATTCTTTACTAGGATATTTCATTACTGATCAGAACAGTAGGAATAAACAGTGGGAATACATTTGTGTTCTTGACCCAGGTCTTGCTAATGTCAGGGTGTGCCTGCCCTGCCCATTCTCCTTTCTTAGGGCAGGCCAGCCTCTTGGAGATGAAAAAACTGTTTATAATGATCTGAGCCCAGAAGCTTACTCTGTTTTACTTAGCAACATAAAAACAGTCTTTACACAATGTGACCGTACACTGAATTTTCTACGAATGCAACTAACCAGCACACTGATGGAAGAAGACAGCACTTTACATGGCTCGGTTTACCCTGCACTGCCAGCATTAGAGAGAGTCATTGGTGTCAGCACTGCATGGGTGTTTAAACCCCCCTTACTCAGACCTGTTTATATACACCCCGCCTCCAGCATTTACAGACTGAAAACAACATGGCATTTGGTTAGAAGTTCTTTTCCTTTTATTTTTCCTGTACCTTATAGGTAGGGCGTGATACTGATCTTTTTTCAGTAATGCATATAGGTAAGTTATAGTATGAGTGGATTTCATATCAGGTTGCATTATACAATACTCGTTGATTAAAAAGTGCAAGCGGGTCCAGCAAGGTGGACCTCCAGAAAGCACTCTGGTGTTCCTTTCTCCTTGACGGAATTCCACTCGCAAAGCTGTGCATGGGAAATAAAGTGGGGGCCCGGGAGACACTAACAAGAGCAACAAAGCCAGGACCAGCTAACAGCACAAGCTGTGAGCAAGCAAGAGGGTGAAACTAGCGCCACCTTCTGGCAGAGATGAAAACAACAACACAACACCAAAACAAACCAAAAAAACCCCCCAAAATGGCAAAACTTACTTCAGGCTCTAGTACCCGCCCCACTCTCACCCTGACCCATGCAAAAACGTTCTTCCTTCTTCCCTTAACTGGGCATAAAAGATATGACCTTACACTTCAGTGGTATCCTCTACAAGGAATCCCCCCCCTTTTTTTTTTCCAATTCTGGACAAACACAGACTTCCTTCTGTACAGAATGAACCTAGAAAAAAAATCACTGGGTGTATATGGAACGTTTTGGAAGTTCATAAAAGGGGAACCACCAGAGAAACCCAGGTAAACATGAACCTGTAAAACAAAGTTATTGGAAGAAACAGGAAATTTTAGAAAATCTCTAACTTGAATCCCCAAATTCAAGGAGCTTTTGTAGCTTCAGAGGTAGAGCAAGGAGTCATGAAGGAGAAGCAATTTGAGATCAGAGAAATTAGGCTAATGATTAAAAACACAATATGTGAAGTAAAGAAACACACAATAAACATACTAGGTGGTAAACGGTTAGAAATCAGAAGATCGGGGCCACTTGGGTGGTTCAGTCAGTTAAGTCTCCAACTCCTGGTTTCAACTCAGGTCATGGTATCAGGGTCCTGGGATCCAGCCCCCCTTCAGGCTCCACACTCAGTGCAGTGTGCTTGAAATTCTCTCTCCCTCTGCCCTTCCTGCTTGTGCAGGCTCTCTCATTCTCAAATAAATAAATAAATCTTAGGGGGAAAAAAGAAATCAGAAGATGAATGAAAAGTCACCTAAAGAATCGAAGAAAATATATAATGTGGAAGACATACCCAGAAGACCAAACATAGACACATGTGATTCTCCTGAGGGGAGAGTCCAGAGTGAAAAGAAAAGCAACAATAAAAGTGTTAACAGGCGGAACGCCTGGGTCGTGCAGTTGGTTGAGAGCTGCCTTCAGCTCAGGTCATGATCCCAGCGTCCTGGTATCGAGTCCCACATCGGGCTCCTTGCCTGGCAGGGAGCCTGCTTCTCCCTCTGCCTCTGCCTACCTCTCTGTCTGCCTGTGCTCACTCTCGCTCCTCTCTCTCTGACAAATAAATAAATAAAAATAAAATCTTTAAAAAAAAAGTGTAACAGGCCACTGGGAGGGTATTTAATCAACCTGCCACCAATCCTATTAAGAACTCTGAGCAAAACAAGGCGGCAAAAACTGAATGTGCACACATCATCTCCAGCAATCTTTCTGTGTACTATTTAATGGCAAAGGCAGTCACAGTAAAATGAGAACAAGGACATCGCTAGCATTTAATACAACTTGGGTTGCCCGCACAATACAGCAGAAAACAGAAATAAAAGATGTAACCCCTGGACATCAGTCACCATCAGGGAAATGCAAACCTAAACTGTGGTGAGATATCACCAGTCAGAGTGGATGAAATCGACAACACAAGAAACCACAGGTGTTGGCGAGGGTCTGGAGAAAAAGGAACCCTCTGCACGGCTGGTGGGGATGTGAACTGGTGCAGCCACTGTGGAAAACAGTATAGAAGTTCCTCAAAAAGTTAAAAATAGAGCTACCTGAAGATCTAGGTATCATACTGGGTATTTATTATTCAAAAGGATATAGGTACCATTATCTATGTTTAGAGCAGCATTATCTACAATAGCCCACTATGGAAGTAGCCCATGTGTCCCCTGACAGATGAATACATAATGAAGATGTGGTATAGGGGCACCTGCGTGGCTCAGTCAGTTAAGCCACTGCCTTCGGCTCAGGTCATGATCCCAGGGTCCTGGGATCGAGTCCTGCATCAGGCTTCTTGTCCAGCAGGGAGCCTGCTTCTCTTTCTGTCTCTGCCTGCCACTCTGCCTGCCCTTGCTCTCTCTATGACAAATACATAAATAAATAATTTTTTTAAATCTTAAAAAAAAAGATGCAGTATATATATACAATGGAATATTCCTCAGCCATAAGAAAGAAGGAAATCTTGCCATTTGCAGTGACAGGGATGGAGCTAGAGGGTATAAGGCTAAGTGAAATAAGTCAGAGAAAAACAAATGCCATACGATTTCAGTCATATGTGGAAAATTTAAGAAGTGAAACAAACAAAAGGAGAAAAAAAGAGAGAGAGGCAAACCAAGAAACAGACTCTTAACTCTAGTGAATGGACTGGCGGTCACCAGAGGTGGGGGGAGTGGGGAGGATGGGGGATGGGGGTAAGAGGAGACAGAGTAAGTGGACAGTTATCGTGATGAGCCCAGAGTTGCTGACTTACTGTATTGTACACCTGAAACTATATAATGCTGTATGTTAACTACACTGGAATTAAAATTAAAAACTTAACAAAAAAGGTACAATCTTTTGTACCTTTGGAGTACATGGAGGAGACAAAAAGCATTGTTATCTGAAGCTGATACAATCATCCACTTGGAAAACATATGAAAATCAATGGGAACCCGTTCATTGAAGGAAACTACTGGCATCAGTAAGGGAGGGAAGGAATTACAAATTAAATGTTAGGAAAGTACGTATTTAAAAAATGCAATGAGGGGTGCCTGGGTGGCTCGGTCAGCTAAGTGTCTGACCCCTGGGTTCAGCTCAGGTCATGATCCCAGGGTTGTGAGATCGAGCCCCACATCAGGCTCCACACTCAGTGGGAAGTCTGCTTGAGGATTCTTTCTCTCCCTCTCCTTCTGCTCCTCCCCCCAACTCCCCTGCATGTCTCTCTCTCTCAAATAAATGAATAAATCTTTTAAAAAAAATACGAGTGTTCACGTCAGCAGCACACAATCTAAAATGGGAATGACACAGAGGTTAGTATGGAAGATAACATACAAATTTATGAAGCATTCCATATTTTAAAAAATGACTGGGGGGGCACCTAGTTGGCACAGTCAGTACAGCATGCCCCTCCTGATTTTGGGATCATGGGTTCAAGTCCCCCCTTATGCCTACAGCTTACTTAAAAAAAAAAAAAAAAAAAAAAAACGACTACGGAATCTCATCCACATAGTAATAAAAGTATAAAGCCTTGACATAAACTCAACAGCGAGAGGAGGAAAAAGAAGAGAAGAAGACCAGACTTTACAGAAAGAAAAAAAGGAGCACTCAGAAAAATGGAGAGAGCCACATTTCTGAATGGAAAGAGTATAAAAATGTCAGTATTATTGGGGGAGATGCAGGGAGAGGTCCCCCCTCTGAGAATCACAGAAAAGGAGGACTCAGAATGGGGCGGCAAAGCCCAAGCCAGCTCTCCACCTTTGCATCTCTGTGCAAACTCAGAGAAAAACCTTTGCCCCACGCCCAAGTCCTGACTGACCACACAGTCCCGGGACGTACAGTGCCACGGAACCACCACAGGGTACCATCAAGCTAAAATAAGAATCCAGGACTTCATTGACATGAGTACCAAGTTCAAAACCTCCTCCACCGTGGGGTTACCCCAGGCACTGCCAGAAGTGAAAACACATTCCTGGCTCCTCGATGATGGGGGGATAAAGCGAATGAGGTGCTTATGTCCAGTAGAATGTGACTCAGCCTTTAAAAGGCAGGACATTTTACACAGGGTACAACATGGACGAACCCTGAAGACACACTAAGTGAAGTGAGCCGGTCACGGAAGGACACATGCCGTATGAATTACTTACGTGGGTTATGGAAGAGAGCCAGAGTCTTCTCTACATGGAAGCAGAGTAGAACGGTGGCAGGGGGTGGGATGGGCAGAGGGGGGCTGGGAGTTGCTGTTCAGTGGGTGCAGGGTTCCAGAGATCTGCCCTACAACATTGTGCATGCTTAACGATTTGGGAAGGTGGTCCATCTCATGTGAAGTGTTCTTACCAAAGAAAAAAAATGAATTAAATGTAGAAAAAGATAAATGAAAATGCTGAATCTAAAATGTTAACTTTTTTTATCCACAAAATGTATTCATCAATAAATGATCCATGTAATATTACAAAAAAAAAAAAAAAAGCAAAAGAAAGAAATAGGAAAAAAGAATGAAACCGAAAACCTTATTCCTGGCAGTCTGTGATTTTCTGCAGGCTCTCATCCCCAAGTAGATGCGGTGCCCCTCCTTTGTCCTCAGGGCCCTCAAGAATTCACAGCCGAAATCAGCACACCCCCTACCCTGAGCCTCCTTTCTGAATGTCCCATCACTTCTGAGGCTGAATGACTCCCACAGCTTCCTTTTCCAGTCAGTCTGTTCCTTTTCTCACATTTCCGGAAAACGTGGGCCAGGAGCTGGTGTGGGTGTCCTTGCTACCCACAACTGTCACTTTGCAATGGTCTCTCTTCCGCCCTGTGAAAGGCACCACCTCCATGTCTGAGGTTCATGCTGTGACACCCGGCATCCTCTTTTCTCTCCTTGTCATCCACTGACCACCCCCATCCCAATCTGTCAAGTCCTCTACATCCCGGCTCACGAAGCCCCCTGCCCCACCGCCGCCCCGTGCCAGGGACCGACCCACCCACCCTCTGGCCTCTCAGTCCTGAGACCTCCAACATCCTTCTACCTCTACTCTCATGCCAGCAAGCCCACCTGTGCCACAGTCTCTCGGGCCCTGTTTCCTCATCGGCAAGTCGTGGTCCCAATATTTTCGAAGCATGAACTTGCACAGTCTGCATAATCTCTCTGATCTATAAAGCAGCAAGGACAGTGATGATCCTGGGTCCTAGCGTTATTGTAAAGACCAAAGGAGATAATATGTGTCAAGTACTTAGGACAGTAGTTAGCACACACTGTGCAAAGAATGTGAGCTATTGGTAGGGATTCCATTAACAGACGAACATTTATGTTCAAACATATTTTAACGAACACGTTAAATATTAACAGGGGAAGAAAATAAGGCAGATGCTTACCCGACTGAGCCACGGTTATCCCTGAATTTCCTTCCTTTTTTAATGCCGATGACTATTACATTGTATGCATATACCATATTCTGTTTTTTCATTCATCCATCAATGGACCTCTGTGTCATTTTCACCTCGTGGATACTATGAAAAGCATTACAGTGAACATGGGTATGCAGACAGCTGCCGCACCCCCTGGCAAATGACAACTTCACAGAGGAAAGAATCTGGACTGGATGTGAGTTTGCGAACACCGCCAAACCCACATGGACCCGTTTCTTCGCATGTAACTTGGCAATAAGACTGCCCACCTTCTGAGTTAGTGGCGTTAGTGCCTTCCCACATCAAAGAGAACAAGCATCTTAGGCTGGAGCCGCAGGTATGCTGTGTCTGATGCAGGTAACCGGGAACGGATAGGCACGTGGGCAGGCGAGGACACGGATGCCTTTTTGGATGCGAGCCTGCTTTGATGCTGGAATGTCCTCTGAGATGTCTGAGAGTCCGTGAGCATTAACACAGAGCTTGACCAAGGTGCAGCTGGCATGGAACGTTCCCTTTCCTTAACTTTGAGAAAACACTGGTATCAGTTTAAAATAACACCATTCTTTTCCTTCCCATGTGTGCTATGTATAAAATGGTCTGAATGAACACTCCCATGTAGAGCCAGTTTTTGTAACGTTCATCGGTGTGGCTCCAGGAACTCCCTCTGGCCAAGCGCTCTCTCCAGAAGGGACTGGTGTTCAAGGTCATCCCTTGGGCACCCATCAGATTTCATCTCACTAGCCCCACAGATACTGTGAGCAGAAATCTGACCCTCCACCTACCTCAAAACCACCGGGAGAATCAGCAGTCCCTGTTCAGGGGCAGAAAACCCAAAGAATCAAGAGCAGGGACTCAGAGGGCTGTCTGCATACCCAAGTTCATAGTAATGCTCTTCACAGTATCCACAAGGTGAAAATGACACAGATGTCCATTGATGGATGATTGGATACACAAAATACGGTGTATGCATACAACGTAATAGTCTTCAGCTTTAAAAAAGGAAGGAAATTCAGGGATGCCTGGGTGGCTCAGTCAGCTAAGCGTCTGCCTTCATTCGGCTCAGGTCATGATCCTGGGATGGAGTCCCTCATCGGGCTCCCTGCTCAGCACTAGGTCTGCTTCTCCCTCTGCCTCTGCAGCTCCTCCCCACTCAAGCTTTCTCTCTCCAATAAATCAGTTAAAACAATGACAAAAAAGAACCCATCAGGGCCTTTTAGAGCTGTTGATTCTACCCTTCAAAATGCACCTACAAGCTAATTGCTGCTCTCAGTTCCACGGCCCAGCGCAGGCCACCTCCTTGCCAGCTCTGGTCCTGCTTCCCACTCCATCTGTCCACGCTCAGCAAGCAGCCATGGACTCCCTTCGGAATGAGGTCAGATCATGTCACTCTTCTCCTCCTTGGCCTTTCTGCTCCAGCCTCCCACTGCTGTCCTCGCTCATGGGGCTCCAGCCACAGCAGCCTCTTGCTGTTCTTGGATGGGTCACCCCTTTCTACCCAGCTGACGTCATCACCTCCTCCACGTCCTGTCTATGTGACTCCATGGACACAGGCATCTCTGTCCTTTTCCCTAGAACAGTGCTGGGCACATAGAAAGCACTCAGAAATATCTGCTGAATTAATGAATGACCAAAAGGAGGGCTGTTTTCTCAAGTCCGGTAGTTACCCGGGTGCTCAGAAACCCAGGCTCAGAGCCGAAGGGCACAGCGGACTTTTGACAAGGCTGCCACCTAGTGGCTGGATTCCTTTGTAGTTTTGTGGGTGCTCATATTTCCTGGGACCCTGGGATGAGCTGTCCACTGGGTAAGCAGGGAGGGCAGCCGCCCACAGACAAGGAACCACTCCCTTCTCTAAATCTATTCCTATAGGGTAAGATGAGATATACACAAAGAGCACCAGAGGGAGAAAAGGAAGAGTGTCTCTGGGCTGTAACACAGACAGGTTGACAATATTGATCTAGAAAACCAGCAGGAGAGGATGCTGGTTGTGGAAGCATTGGGTGGGCATGGGAGTTACAAAGTCAAACTCATCTGGCCTTTCTTTAGTTCTTTTTCTTTAGTACTCAACGTATAGAGAACTGATGGAAGTCCAGTAAAGTCTGGCATCCAATGCGGCTGCCATTTCTGATACACCAAATCGTTCCCATCTTTGTCTCCATGGTACTGAGATGTAAAAACCCACACCTATTACCGTACCAGCACTTTCGTTTCCCTGTTTCTCATGTGTGTAAAAACAAAAAAATGTGATCCCATATTCGAATGACCACCTCGCACTACTAGGCCCCGCAGGGGTAGTAGACCCTCCAGCCCAGAATCACTGGCTGACGGGCACCATTCCCATGCAGCCCCACGGCTGGCTCACAGGCAAATGCATGGGTCTGGATTTGCCATGAATGAAGCAATTTGGGGACACGGGACAAATGCCAAGAGCGGCAGCTGTCCAAAAGCTGATTAGAAAATTGCTCAGGACTGCCTACATTCAAAAGTAAGTTTCCAGTGACAAAATGTAATTTTCAAATTCAACTGTATTAATTCAAAGGACATAATTTCATTGGAGTAAAGTAGGGAGTGTACTGCATTCGAATGGGGACTCTAGGAATAACAACTGCACCTTAGCAGCCCAATAGGCCATTACAGTTTAGAGAGCCTGATGTGGGGCTCGATCCCAGGACTCTGAGATCATGACCTGAGCCGAAGGCAGCAGCTCAACCCACTGAGCTACCCAGGTCCCCCATATCCTGTTTTTAATTTTTAAAGCATTGTATGTATATGTTTAAAAAATTTCAAACAGTATAGAAAGATCTAGTATGAAGTCTCTTTCCCCTACCCAATTCTGGCAACTCCTCAAAGATAACCACTTTTAATCCCTCCACAAAGAAAGTTATGATTTCAAATATTAAATTAATGTATACTTTTAAAAAAATCAAAGCATACAAGGTCATACCATAAGCACCATGTTCTTTTCCCCACTTTATAACGTATTTTGATCTTTCCCTATTTGTACATACAAACCTACTGTGTCCATTTTCATGGCTGCATACTATTCCATTGGGTGAAAATCACTTATGTAATCAGTTCTGTACTGATACACACCTGTGCCCAGTATTTTACTATTATAATAATGCTTCAACTGTCCATATTTACTGCCATCTTTTTTCAAGTAAATCAGTAATATTAAATGCCAAGGAGATACTTGGTGGAAGGTTATATGCATTTCAAATGTAGACAGATATTATCAAACCACCCTTGTATATCAACTATAGGTAGGGTCCTGCTCCTTGTACCCTTGATAACACCAGAAATGCCTTTCATATTTCCTCATCAGTGAGAGGAAAGAGCACATCAATTCTTGTTTTGTTACATTTCTTTACATTGCTCTAGGTGAGACTGAGCATCTTTCTAGTGCCTATCTTTATTTTTTAATGTGAACTAGCCATTTTTCTATTGCATTGTTTTCTTTTTCTTATTGATTTATATAGGCTCTGTGTAAATATGCCTTCTGTTACATGGATTGCAAATTAACTCCCACTTTTTATAAAACAGTTTTTTATATTTATTGTGATTTTTTTTCATCTTTTCTTACATGGCTGCTGTGTTTGTTTCTACTTGGAGAGGCCCTTCTAAGGCCAAGACTACAAACTGACTCTGAGTTTTTTCTTTGCATGTTTATGGTTGAACTTTTTAAGATCAAATTCTTTAATCCACCTGGAATTTATTTTGATGGAGAGGGATAAGATCACGATCCAGCTTTGTTTTTTTATTTTTTCCTAAAGACCCAATCAGTCATTATTTTCCAATGCATTATCTAGCTGGATATAATATGCCACTTTGTCCAATCCTGTCCCATCTCTATACTACCCTAGGTGTAATCTGGACTTTCTCCATTGTTCTGCTGAAGTGCATATCTATTCTCCAGTTCCAAGATGCTTAAACTTAGTCCCTCGACAAAGAAATTTTAGAAATTTTCTGGTTATTCTAGAATATTTTGTCTTCTATATCAGGGCTTATCAACAGAGGCACTATTAACATTTTGGGCTGGATAACTCTTTATTGTGGAGGGCTGTCCCATGCATTGTAGGATGTTGATCAGCAATCCCTGACCTGTACCCACTAGATGTCAGTAGCACCCCCCTAATTTAGACAACAATGTCTGCAGACATTGCCAGTTGCTCCTTGGGTTAGGGTGGAGGACAGAAGGCCCCCAGTTGAGAACCACTGTTTTAGATAAACTCAGAATCATTTTACCAGTGTTTGCACTCCCAGTCAATTCCCACTGATACCTTAATTGGGATGAAACTGAATTCATAGAGTAATTAAGATAATGTTATTATATTTAAGATATTATACTTAAGATATTATACTTATTCAATTAATATTGATGAAATTCAATCTTTATTATATTTCACCTTCCTATTCAAGCACCATGTATATCCTTCTACTTATTTACGCTTTTATGTCCTTCCAGAGAGTTTTAAGATTTTTAAAAATATATATAGGCTTTTATAATACTAAGTTCATTCCTAAGTACTTCACCTTTTATATTCCTTTATAAATGGGATTGGTTCTTGTGTTACTTATCTCCTCTAACCAGTCACTGATAAGAAAGCTATTCATAGGGGCGCCTGGGTGGCTCAGTGGGTTAAAGCCTCTGCCTTCGGCTCAGGTAATGATCCCAGGGTTCTGGGATCGAGCCCCGCGGATCCCAAGCTCCTGGGATCGAGCCCCGCATCAGGCTCTCTGCTCAGCGAGGAGCCTGCTTCCTCCTCTCTCTCTGCCTGCCTCTCTGCCTACTTGTGATCTCTGTCTGTCAAATAAATAAATACAATCTTAAAAAAAAAGCAAGCTATTGATATTCAATATCCTACAACTAACCACAAGTTGAACTCCTACTGTATCTAATAGATTTGAAGGACATTCTGGTTTTTTCTAATGATACAATTTTCAGGAAATTCTAAGCATTTCTCTAAGCATACAATGTTATCCTCTGGAGAAAATCATCACTTTTGTTCCCTCATTTCCAGTACTTCTGTAGCTAGAGCTCCCCTGGCTCACTGCCTTGATTTAATACTTGCAGGAAAATCTGGATGATGGTGGTAATGAGGCAATCTTGAATCATTCTTGACTTTAATGGGAATACTTCCAGGATTTCACCCTTGAGGACAGTTCTGGCTGTGGCTTGAGATACATGTGTCTTAATCCCACTAGAGAAGGATCCCTACATTTATAGTATACCAAAAGTTTGTTTTTAAATCAGAAGGATTGCTAATTTTGCCAAACATGTCTTCCATCTCTGGAGATGACCAATGGCTCTCCTTTGGTCTAGTAATGTTGTAAAATAGATTATATTCCTAAATGCCCAAATATAACGTACTCTTGGAGACCATAAATCCACTTGGTTGCAATCTACACTATTATTCTTTTAATTTCTTATAGAATTCTACTTGTTAATATTTCGATCCCACATTTTTACATCAATATTTGAGAGTGAGAGTATTCTGTCATTTTTTTGTGTGTGGTGCCCTGTTAACTTTTGGAATTAACGTTTAGGCTGGCGTGATAAAAACAAGCTGTACTTTCATTTGTTGTATATTTAAAACCAAATGTCTGTATTCAGTATGAAACCAGTCCTTAAAATAGTACAACCATTGTATAGAAATATGAGGCCTTTACATTAAAAAAAAAAGTCACATATACTTTTCATAGAGTCAACTTTTTGGAAAACTGAGTAAATTAAAATACACCTTTGAAAGCTAATCTGCATTGTGGTATTTTATGCAGAATTCAAAAATTGTAAGTATACTACTATTCACTTCCATTATAAATTAATAATGATGTATTTCAGCTATTTTCCCAATTTAGACAATTTTGCACGGAGATGTGCACTGTAACAGCCAGACCATGGAAATCTTAGCTCTCTTACGTACCTGCGCCCAAAGAAAATTAAATACATTCCCGATGCTTCCCATGCTCTGAACTCAGACACAATGGCTAAAAACCCTTCTTTCTGATTCTCAGAAAACCAGTGAAACGGAAAGCTCGCGGTTCCGGTGGCCACCACAGCCTAAGTGATTCACAGGGTTTTCCAGGTTTCCAGAGGATCCAGGAAGGATGTCGAACGCCCACGTCTGCGAGAGTTCTACAGGGTTCATTCCCTCCAACGCACCTGTCACCACGACAACCTCAGAACGGGCACCCCTCTCTCACACATACGTGGCCAGTAATACACGTCTGATGAGGGGAGGGACGCAGGAATCATGAAAGGGTTTTCATATCACCAAGATGAATGGCCTGCTTAGGTCCCTCCCACTGGGGGTCCCTCCTGCCTGCCTCCTTCCCACCTCGGGTCTTCCCACCTGGGTCCTCCCTACCTATGTTGCTCCGCAGGCGGCTCTCTGCAAGCTCAGAGATGGCTCCAGCTGTTGAAGTCTTTTTCAGTCGAACCACCCCGGAAGCGGTGGTACTTCCCGGTTTGTTGAGCATGTCCTCGCTACTGGCCCTCTTGAGCTAAGAGACAGAAGGACAGAGGAGGAGAACGTATACTGTCAGTAAGGAGTGCTATAAGCCAAGAAAGCACCAAGCAGTACCACCTGCCCAGTGGTTGAGACGCAGTAAAGGCACTTGTCAGAGCACGACCGTGTGCGGCAGAAAAATGCAAAGCTAGATAAACCTGCGTCTATCGTTTACAATATGATCTTCCACTATGTTTCAAAGAATATTATATATAAATATTATGCATATGAATATTACGCATCATGTCACATTTCAAATAATGAGGTTTTTTTTAAAAGCTGCTTTTCTGTTTTGGTTGTTTTTTTGTTTTTTTTTTTAAAGATGGGAGCCTATGAAGAAAGAACTGTGAGATGCACAAAAAGCAAGGTGAGGGTAATGCACAAAAAATTAAAGGGCAAGAAAAAACAGCTTAAAAATATATTTCTCAATTCTGGACATGTATATATGTGTATATATGTATACATACATAGATAGATATACACGCACATATGTATACACGCACATATGTATACGGAGGAAGGAGAGGGATGATACCATATGCTCCACACCATGCACTCTGTATAAGATCTCACACAGACAACATGTTCAGAGGGACGAGAGGTACCTTCTGGAGGCCAGAAGAACACTGCTAATGGAGGACAGAGAGAAAGGAGAATCTCTCTGCTCCTTTTCTGCTTTCCTTCCTGTCCTGGAAGCAGCGTAACAAATGCTTGTTGAAAGGAATTAAAGACTAAGAGTTGGGAGCCCCTCAACGAGCTCACAGTTCTGGCCCAGGTAAATGACATTCACGGTTCATGAGAAACACTGCAAATACATTTTTGCAATCATGGTAAGTCTTCTGGGAAGAGTATTTCTGAAGAGGACTAGTACTAAAAGGCTGGAGCCAGGCAGATGCCTGGAACCATTCTGAATTGATCTGACATCTGAAGAAAAGGCATGAAAATGCCCTCAAGTCCATGGAGACTGCCCACCACTCGGGCTGACAGACCAAAGTCCGGCCCCGCACTGCGGCACTAACTTCAGGGTCATTTACTGACGATTGGGTGTTTATATATTTGCACACAAACACAAATTTCCACTTTTGCATTGTTTAGATTTTGGGGTATTACTCCACACACCCCAGAATGGCTTGAAGGAGAAAACAAAACAAAACAAAATGAAACCAAGTGTTGGTGAGGTTGGGAAGCACCTGGAACTCTCTGCTGGCAGAAGTATGAACTGGTAAGATGCTTTGTAAAACTGTCAGGATCTACTAAATGGAATATCTGCACCCTGTGATTCAGCCAGCCCACTCCTAATTCTGTATTCAAGAGAAATGAGTATGTAAGTTCATCAAAGGGACATTCACAGCAGCTTGATTTACAACAGCCCCAACAGAACAACCCAAATGACAGTCAACAGAAGGGGCAAATTAAATAATGATTTAGCATACAATGGAAATTACACAGTAAAAGAAGAAGAAGGAGGAGAAGGAGAAATACTGATACACTAATAAATGCATGGATCCCACAGGCATGCTAAGTCAAAGAAACTAGACACAAAAGAGTATAACCATATTTGGGTAAAACCAAATGACGGTGATAGAAGTCAAAATACTGTTTACCTCTGGAGGAGTTACTGACTAGAAGGAACCCTCCAGGGGTGCAGAATGTTCTTTTTCTGTCTTTTCTTTTTCTTTCTTTTCTTTTCTTTTTTAGATTTATTTATTTATTTGGGGAGGCAAGATCAGAAGAAGGGGAAGGGGGAGAGGGAGAGAGAGAGGATCTCAAGCAGAGTTCCCAATGAGCCCAGAGCCTGATGAGGGGCTTGACCTCATGACCTTGAGATCCTGACCTGAGCTGAAATCAAGTCTCAGTCTCAACCGACTGAGACTCCCAGGCGCCCCTGGAATATTCTATACTTGCCTTGGTGGTGGTTATACAGATATAAACACATGTAAAAAAAATTCAGTGAGCTGTACAGTTAAGACCGAGATTAACCAGCTCCACATACTTTGTTGTAAGTATGTTTGGCCTCAACAAAAAAGAAAAGGAAAATGAGGGGTGGGTTGTAATTTGGGTAAAGCCCTGGTTCCCTTGCAAATGCTAGTCTGCTTTTTTCCTTTTCCCCTCATTGTTCTTTTAGAAATTTTTTTATTGTGGTAAACTATACCTAACATAAAATTGGCCATTTTATTTTATTTATTTATTTATTTATTTATTTTGGTCTGATGGTTGTTTATTGGAAATAACAGAGCATTTCAACTTTCAGTCTCTGCCATCTTTACTGTATGGCTTTAGGCTCATCGTTTGTTTTTGTTTTTGTTTTTATATATTTTTTTCCAATTTATTTATTTTCAGAAAAACAGTATTCATTATTTTTTCACCACACCCAGTGCTCCATGCAAGCCGTGCCCTCTATAATACTCACCACCTGGTACCCCAACCTCCCACCCCCCCGCCACTTCACACCCCTCAGACTGTTTTTCAGAGTCCATAGTCTCTCATGGTTCACCTCCCCTTCCAATTTACCCAAATTCCCTACTCCTCAAAACGGAGCCATATTAGTGAGTCCTGTAGCAGAAACAGGGAATGTGTGTGTCTTTTTTTTCCTTTTGCAGTCTAACAAGGTGAGGAAAATCACATTGTTTGAGTAAACTTAAAACATCAACTTCCTTCATTACTGAGCTAAATATTTTATCCTAATAAGACAGAGGAAAAAGGAAAAAACAAAAACAAATCCAAAAAAACCGAAAAACTTCATTTCCAGAAAAACAGAATGGTGAAGAGACATTTCAAAGTAGCCTGTGCCTTTGGCTGGGGTGAGGACGGGGCTGGGGGCTAGGGGAGGGTTAGTGCAAAATACTGTCTAAACAGAAACCGTATAATAAGTAACTTCCTAGAAAAGCCTCTATCTTTGTCACATCTTTGAAGTTCTGCCATCTAGGCCTCATGAGCACAATGTTTGGCCCAGATATTAAGCTCTGGGACATTATCAGGCCCTCTGCAAGATGGGAGGGCGCACTCCACAGTGCTCACCTTCAAGGGCAGAGGGCTCTAGAACTTTCTGGGGGCCTAAGAACCAGTCAAGTGGGTGGTTCTCTGTCCCACACTTGCTGAAAAGAATGCACAGAAGCAGCCCTATTCACTTTGGTTGTGAAAACAGATCTCCATAGCACTAGTAATTAGTACCCACAGGGAGGATTTCTTTTCTCCCAGACTCTATATATTAAAGTCAGCATTAATGATCCTTACTGTGCAAGATGGAAAAAGTAACAGGCAGGGAAAAAAAGACTATTTTTTCAAGATATCAAGAAGACGAGTTTCAAATTCATTTTTAGCCCCCCAAAAGCATGAATGTAGCATTCAATGATCTAGTCCATGAATCACATACACAAAAATGTGTTAATCAGGCCTTAGTCATATCAGGGTTCACTCAGTATATTAGACATTATACCTAAAGCAGAAGAACCTCTTCCCCCAGAGAGAGCTATACTTCTAAGATTTTCCATCCCCATCTTAAATAATAACCAACTATGTACTTACTGCAAAGGCTCTGGCTTCTCGTGCCTCCAGGGAGCTGCTGACCTCAATCAGCAAGTCAGCCGCACTATTCTGGGGTTTGGTGCTGGCCGGGGAGGAAAACCACACTCAAGGGGCCCAGGCAGTGAGCATCTGAGCAAAGCTTCACTCAGGAGGCAGGCGGGCTCCAAGGCTTCTGACAGCCTCCCCCCACCCCACCCCTCCCTGCTCCCTCTCCCTCTCCCCCTCCCTCCCTCTCTCTCTCTCTCTCTCACTCTCTCTCTCACACACACACACACACACACACAGCAAAATCACTTCTCTCCTACCGGTTCCTGAATACTTAATTTGTACCTCTCTAAAACACAAGGATTTAAAAACATGGGCTGACTAGCATGTTGCTCTTTCAAACCTGAGATATCAAACAGAAGGGAAAAAAAAAGAAAAGAAAAATAAAAAGCTAGTCTGTCTTCAAAGGTGTGTTTGCCTCAGGGCCCCTCACTTGCCATAACCTGTGGGCTGTAGCATGTTCTAGGTGGGATGGGGAAGTCAGGCTAGCTCAGGAAACCTTTCAAAGCAGGCAGTTCTTGTGAGCTGAGTGAAAACGTTCTCAGAGATGAAGCACCTAAACCTCCAAGCCTCTGGTTGTTGGCTGAAATTCCCTTTTTTTCATTCTAAATATTTTCATACCTAGTTTTGAATTCAGAGAATTCCAGAATTACGCACACCCTCCCAAAACCTGAGGTCCACGTGTCCTGCTACTTTGGATGGTCTGCACGCCCCAGTGACGATGAGCCCTGCCTGTAAAAACAGGGAAGGAATTCGTGAAGGTAAACAAGCAACATGGGTCCTATCTGCCCTCAGCAAGAACTGTAGTCATCGGGGCTGAGCTTAGTCACTGCCACGAGGTGGAGGTTTATTGCGATTATACTGGATAATAAGGGTGAGATTTAGCCAAGTAGCTCTTACACGGCACGGAGCCTTTACTTAGGAGACAGCATGAGTCTGCAGACACTGAGTCCCACCTCATATGCAGACTTTGCCTTTTTTTTTTAAGATTTTGTTTGTTTATTTGACAGACAGAGATCACAAGGAGGCAGAGAGGCTGGCAGAGAGAGGAGGAAGCAGACTCGCCACGGAGCAGAGAGCCCGACGCAGGGCTCAATCCCAGAACTCTGGGATCATGACCCGAGCCGAAGGCAGAGGCTTCAACCCACTGAGCCACCCAAGCGCCCCAGACTTTGCCTTTCTAACAACAGATCACAGTAAGGGGCTGTGGCCATGCAGTTAAGAGCTGGCCTTCCCCTGTGGGCACTGTTCTTACAAACGTGGCCCCATGCCACCCGGGCAAACGCCTCTGCCTTTGGTGGCCTTCCCTCTTGAAGAAAGCAGGGGACAATGCATGGGACCTGCTCTCACTGGAGAATATCCATCTTCCCAGGGCGGGGCAGGGGCAGGGGAATAAGGGGACCTAACTCACCTGGGTGTCATCTCTCCCCCGCCCTAACCCCACCACTAGCTTAAGCAAAAGAACAAATTTATTGGCTTGACTAACTGGATAGTCTAAGGATGCATTTGAGCTGGCTTTCAGCCAGGAGACCGGGAGGTTCCAAAGTCATCAGGAACCTGTTTTCATCACCTTTCAGCTCTGTTTCCCCAAGTTCAATGCATTCAAACATGGTGCCCTTGGGATGGGAAAGCCTTTTCCGGCAGCACTGCATGATTAGAAGTCTAGGGCATTCAAGACCTCAGAAGACAGGCACTCCTCAGAGAAGAACCTCAGAGTGAGACCCTCTCCAGCCCCATGGTAAGGGAGAGGGACCTGGGTGACTGACAGCCCCACTAGTTGTAAGAAGAGCAGTTCCCAAAAGCAAAAAAAAAATGCTGGACTGGCAAAAAAAAATACAGGCTAGTGCGCTGGCTTAAGCCTGCCTGTCTGTCTTTCTTTCTTTCTTTTTCTTTCTTTCTTTCTTTTTTAAGATTTTATTTATTTATTTGACAGACAGAGATCACAAGTAGGCAGAGAGATGGTGGGGACAGGCTCCCCACTGAGCAGAGAGCCCAATGTGGGGCTCGATCCCAGGACCCTGGGATCATGACCTGAGCCAAAGGCAGAGGCTTAACCCACTGAGCCACCCAGACACCTCTGGCATAAGGCTTTCATGTGATTGCATCTTACCAATCAGACCATAAATCTATTACCAGAAGGACATACACAAAGTGTTCAGGGTGGCTATTGTGTGTCATTTCTTTTTTAAATTCACACTGTATTCTCTAGATTTTCTAAAAATTAATAAAAAAATTACTAAATTGTATAATAACACAATACATCTAAATAAGTTATTGTATGCTAAACAAGTTCTGCTTATGAGTGAAAATATGTATAGAATATCTATGAATAAATCTGGTAAGAAAATTGCAATCACACCCCCCACCCCCAAATCGATAACATTTTACTGAGTAACAGAATAGAGGACTGGATGAAAAAAACATACCAACATACCATGATATTGATTCTGCACAAAATAGTTATATAAATGTATTATAATTCCAATAAAAATTCTAACACGATTAAGAGTTATGAAAATGATGCCTTATAAAACTATCCTAAAATGTACCTGGTAGAGTAATTCTTCCCTATAGAAGATATAGAATAATTTATTCTTCTCTGTAGAAGAAAATTGTTGAAAAAAATATGAAAAGAGACTTGTACTGCCAGATATTAAAAGAGACCAGAGAAGTAAAATAATTGCAGTGTTGTGGTTCAGGAATAGAAACATCGTAAATGGATCACGACAAATCCCAAAATAAGAATTAAGATAAAGATAGCATTACTAATCTGAGGATTAAAAAAATGGATTGTTTTTAAAAATGGCATTGGGAAAATTGGCTAAACATTTAGAGAGAGAGAGAAAAAAGACTTTTACCTCATACTATGTATCCAAATGATTTCTGATAGAATAAAAATTTAAGTGGAGAAAAAAAAAAAAAGGAGAAGCATTATCAGAACTAGAAGGAAAGAGGTGGTTCAGTCATTAAGCGTCTGCCTTTAGCTCAGGTCATGATCTCCAGATTCTGGGATCGAGCCCCGCATTGCGCTCCCTGCTCAATGGGAAGCCTTCTTGTCCTCCAACTCCCCCTGCTTGTGTTCTCCCTCTCTCTCTGTGTCGAATAAATAAATCAATCTTTAAAAAAAAGAACTAGAAGGAAAGAGAGGAGATTGTATATCTGAACAAGGTGAGCAAGGCCTCTCTGAGCCCACACACAAAGGCAGAATACATAAAAAAAGACAGATTTGACTTTGAAAATAAAAAGCCTCCGCGAATAACGAAAATCCTATAAATAAAACAAAGATGCCAATGACAAAATGAGACAAACATCTCTGCACCTCTGGTTCAGTTATTCCATTTGTAGGAACGTATCCTATGACAATAATCATGGATGAATGCAAAACTGTATGTGCAGGAGTTATAAACTGATCCTCGATTGTAACAATGACAACAAAGGAAAGAATTGAAAGTCTAATTGGTTACATTATGGTTTATCCATGTAATTAAACACCACGCAGCCATTAAAAGTGATACTATATCAATATTCCCTATGACACAGATGTAAAAATCCTTAACAAAGCACCAACAAACCAAATTTAGCAACATATCTAAGGGATTATATACCAGGACCAAGTGGGATTTACCCCAGGAATTCAAGGTTGGTCCAACATATGACAACCAATCAACATAATACACCATATTGATAGAATGAAGGACAAAACCACAGGATTTTTCCAATAGAGGCAGAAAAAGCATTTGACAAAATCCAATGCCCTTCCATAATAAAAATATTCCATAAACCAGGAATAAAAAGGAAATTCCTCAACCTGATAAAGGCCAACAATAAACACCACACTTAAGGGTGAAAATCAGAAAGTTTTCCTCTGACATCAGAAGCAAGATAGAGATGTCTCTGCTCTTGCCACTTCTGGTCAACATTGTATTGGAGTCTTTAGCCAAGGAAATAAGGCAATAAAAAGAAAGGCATCCAGATGGGTAAGAAAAGTATAACTATCTCTATTATCTAATGATCTTCTATGTAGAACATCTCAAAAAATCTGTAACAAAACAGAGCTAATAAACTTATTCAGCAAGGTTGTAGGATACAAGGTCATTATATAAAAATAATTTTCAATTCTACATACTTGCAATGAACAATCCAAAATAATAACAAAGCAATTCTATTCACAATGACACCAAAAGGGAAGGCATATTTAGTAATATATTTAACAAATTATGTGCAGAGTTGTACATAAAAAACTATACAACATTGAAAAATGTTAAAGAAGTCTTAAATGGACTCTTGTGTTCATGTATTGTAAGACTTAAGAGGACAATATTCCTCAAATTGATCTACAGATTCAACACAATCCCTATCAAAATTCCAGTTTCTCTTTTTACAAAAATGGACAAGCTAATTCTATAGCTCATATGGAAATGCAAGGGACTCAGAATAATCAAAACAATCTTGAAAAGAAGAACAAAGCTGAAAGACTCTCACTTCCCAATTTTAAAACTTAATACAAAGACACAGATTGCATGGAGCACTGTGTGTTCTAAATCTTTATTACTTTTTTAAAAAGGTTTATTTATTTATTTGACAGCAAGAGACACAGCGAGAGAGGGAACACAAGCAGGAGGAGTGGGAGAGGGAGAAGCAGGTTTCCCGCCCAGCAGGGAGCCTGATACGGGGCTTGATCCTAGGACCCCCGGACAATGACCTGAGTCGAAGGCAGATTGTTAACAACTGAGCCACCCAGGAGCCCCAAAGCACTGGGTGTTCTAAAACTTACTACAAAGCTATAGCAATCAACCCTGTTTGGTACTGACACAAGGACAGACATATGTAGATCTGTAAAATAGAACTGAGAGTCCAGAAATGAACCCATACTTTTAGGGAAGGTGATCTTTGACATGAGAGCCAAGACCATTCAATGGGGTAGGAGCAGTCTTTCCAACAAATGGTGCTGGCCAGCTGGATATTCATATTCAAAAGAATGAAACTAGACTATTTCATATTATATACAAAATTACCTCAAAGATGTAACAGCTGAAAACATCTTAGAAGAAAAGTTTAAGTGTAAAACTTCATGACCTTGGATTTGTAATGTTTTCATAGAGATCTTAAACACAAGTAACAAACAAAAAATTATGTAAATTAGCCTTCCTAAAGATTAAAAACTCTTGTGCTGCAAAAGGCAGTGAAAAGATGACCCATATATAATAGAAGAAAATATTTGTAAGTCATATATCTGATATATGGGTCTGTTCTCCAGAACATGTAAAGAACCCTTACAACTCAATAATAAAGCGGCAAGTAACTCAACTAACGAATGGGCAAAGGATTCAAATACATACATCTCCAAAGAGAACATAAAATATACAAATGGCCAGGGCGCCTGGGTGGCTCAGTGGTTAAAGCCTCTGCCTTCAGCTCAGGTCATGATCCCAGTGTCCTGGGATCAAGCCCCGCATGGGGCTCTCTGCTCAGCGGGGAGCCTGCTTCCTCCTCCTCTCTCTCTGCCTTCCTCTCTGCCTGCTTGTGATCTCTGTCAAATAAATAAATAAAATCTTTTTAAAAAATATACAAATGGCTGATAAGCACATAAAAAATGTTCTTAGGCATTAGAGCTAGGCAAATCAAAGCCACAATGAGATACCACTTCACACCTACCAGTAATGGGTACCGCCAAATAGATAATAACAAGCATTGCCAAGGTTATGGGAAATCAGAACCCTCATCCATTGTTTGTGGGACTGTAAAATGCTGTGACTACTGTGAAAAAACAGTTTTGCAGTCCCTCAAAAAGTTAAGCACAGAGTTACCATTATGGCCTACAATTCTACTCCTTGCCCCTAAAAAACTGAAAATAAGAATTCAAACAGAAATCGGTACACAAATATTCATAACAGCACTATTTGTGATGGGCAAATGGTAGGGGGAAAAAAAAACCCAAATCCATCAACTGATAAATGGATAAACACAATGTATATCTATACAACGGGATATTATTATCAGTAAAAAGGAATAAAGTAAAAAAAAAAAAAAGAAATGTTCATCCATGCTACAACGTAGATGAACCTTGAAAATTTTATATTGAGTGAAAAAAGCCAGACACAAAAAGCCACATACTGTATCAGTACATTCATATGAAATTTCCAGAATAGGCAAATCCCTAAACACAGAAAGTAGATTAGTGGTTTCCATGGGATGAAGGGGGGGCACAAAGGGAGAGTGACTGCTAACAGTTCCAGGATTTTGGAGGAGGTGGTGGGGTGACAAGAGGTTCTGGAATTTGATAATGGTGACTGTTGTGCAAGTTTGTGAAATACAAGAAAACCACTGTACCTATACTTGAAAAGGTGAATTTTATAGTAAGTGAATTATACCTCAATTTCTAAAGTAATACTGTAAAATATCTGATGATACAGAATAATGATAACCTAGTGGAAAATAGACTATAAATGGTGTGTATAGTAGGAGGCCATATTCACTGAGGTAAAAGAAAAAGAGACTTAAAGAAACTTTATATATTAAAAATGGCTATTCATGGCACCCTTGTTGAAGATCAGTTGGCCATGGAGGCATGGATTTATGTCTTATTCTATTGGTTTATATGTCTGTCTTTATGCCAGTACCATACGATTTTAATTACCATAGCTTTGTAGTTTATTTTATTTTAATATTATTTATTTATTTATAGAACATGAGCGGGAAATAAGATGCCCTATCTTTGTTCTTCTTTCTCAGGACTGATTTGGCTATTCCTGTTTTCTTTGTGGTTCTATATGAACTTTAGATTTTTTTTTAATTTCTACAAAAAATACCACTGGGATTTTGATAGGGTTTGCAATAAATCTATAATGGGGAAAGGATAGTTTCTTCAACAAATGGTGTTGGGAAAACTAGGTATCGACATCATAGGACAAAGCCAATGAGATTGGACACTTTACCATACATCAAATCAACTCAAAATGGATTAAAGACTGAAACATAAGACCCCAAACTCTAACACCCCTAGAAAAAAAAAAAAAAAAACAGGGAAAAACCTTTGTGACATTGGTCTTGGTAATAATTTCATCCATATAACACCAAAACCACAGGCAACAAAAACAAAAATAAACCAGCAGAATCCTACCAAACTAAAAAGGCTTCTGCCCACAGAGGAAAAACAATCAACAAAGTAAAAAAGCAACCTACAGAATGCGAGAAAATATCTGCAGAACATAAATCTGATAAGGGGTTAATCTCCAAAATATACAACGAACTCTGACAATTCAATAGTAAAAAAACAAAACAACCCCCCCGAATACTTGATAAAAGATGGGCTAAGGACTTGAACAGACATTTCTTCAAAGACATACAAATAGCCAACAGATTATGTGAAAAAAGGATCAACATCACTAATCGTCAGGGAAATGCAGATCAAAGTCACGGTGAGGTATCACCTCACACCTGCTGGGATAACTATCATAAAAAAAAAAAAACAAAACAAAACAAACTGAAAGACAGCGTTGTTGAGGATGTGGAGCAGTTGGAACTCTTGTACATTACTGGTGAGAATACAAAATGGTGCAGCCGCTGTGGAACAGTGTATAGTACCAAGGGTCCTCAAAAAATTAAAAGTAGAATGGCCTCATGATCCAGCAATCCCACTTCTGGGTATTTATCCAAAAGAAATGAAACCAGAATCTCTCCTGTGTTTACTGTGGCACTATGAGTAAGAGTGAGGATATGGAAACAACCTGAATGTCCACTGTCGGAGGAAGGGGTAAAGATGTGATATATGCAGACAATGAAATACCACTCAGCTTTGAAAAAGAAGACGAGTCTGCAATATTTAAGAACCTGGCTGAACCTTGACAGCATGCTGCTGAGTGAAATCAAGGAGTCACAGAAAGCCAAAAACTGCATGATCCCACTTACACGAGGTATCTAAAATCATCCAATTCATAAAATCAAAGAGTGGAATGGTGGTTGCCAGGGACTGGGGGAAAGGGCACATGGGGATTTACTAATCAATGAGCATCAAGTTTTAGCCAAGCAAGATGAATAAATTCTAGAGATCTGCTATCCAATAGTGGACCTATAGCCAACAATAATATATTATTGTACACTTAAAAATTTGCTAAGAGCTCAGGTTAAGTGTTCTTACCACAATAAAATAAAATTCAAAAGATAAAATAAATTACTAAAAAAGAGACAGTTATCTCTAGTTGGTAGTGTTAACTTCCCTTATGCTTTAAAGAGTCTTCTCCACTAATTGCGATGAATATGTAGGAGTTTTACAATTTAAAAAATACTGTTTAAGGGGCACCTGGGTGGCTCAGTGGGTTAAAGCCTCTGCTTTCGGCTCGGGTCATGATCCCAGGGTCCTGGGATCAAGCCCCACATCGGGCTCCCTGCTCAGCACGGAGCCTGATTCCTCCTCTCTCCTCTCTCTGCCTACTTGTGATCTCTGTCTGTCAAATAAATAAATAAAATCTGAAAAAAATACTGTTTAAGCATAAGAGCAATTATCTATCATGAGAGCATCAGACTCTCAATACTGATGGCTTATACTGCAGAAAGTAAGTTCATTTGACCCAAGGAAGACTTTCTTAATTGCAGAAATAATTAAAGCCTGGATGAGACATCCTTTGCAGGGGCCACGAAATCTCTACTCTTGGATGGTCTAGAACAGGGTAAGACTGGCCTGCAGTGGCATGTCCGGTTGCTCATCTGCATGGAGGCTGGGCCGTGTCAGGGTGGTCTAGATCCAAGAGCTGGATGGATGAATCCAGACCAGTGCTGAAGGAAACCTCTGTGCGGGCTGAGCTCCTGTGTGCCTCAGTGGGAAACCCGCCAGTTCTCCAAAGAACAGAATTCCCTAAACCTTAGCCAAAAATGGAAGCCTAAAAATGCTCTGTTTTGCTCTTGCAAAATGAATTTATCAGCTCTAAAAATAACTAGGACAAAGCCAAAAGATGAAAGTGACTCTGAATGGGTTGCAAAGACATGTGTGTCAAATGTTTACAAAGACCATCACAGTCAGATCCTTAGGACTCTTGGACCCAAGAGAATCTGTTATGAGGCAGCACGAAAGGACACACGCCCAGGAGTGAAAATGGTGAAGATCTTATCTTCATGGGTCTCTAAGCTTCATCCAGTCAGCAAGAGATCCAGTCTTCATTAGCGCAAAAGGATTATAAATATAAATTGTTTATATGATAATTTCAGTAGGTCGTAAGGAATATGTTAATCTACTAACTAAATACAATCTGGAACTTGACACATGCACGTAGTATAGAAATACGTCGCCTTCTTTGTAAATATCTATCAAGCCTGACCGTAAACTACTCATTTTAACAGGAACTTGACTTCTATGTTAACCTAACCATCTCTCTCGATGACTTTTTAATTTAGTTTTAAAGCATAACATTTCACTGTGAGAAATTACACAGAGAGAAGTAATTACAGAGGGAGGCACAGCATACTGGGCAAGTCGTGGTTAGGGAAGTTGGCCTTCTGAGCTAAGCAGCGAGGTTCATCACACGGTCCCCCAAGAAACATGAAGGGGAGGCTCTTTCTGCAAACGCATGACTGGGGACAAGAAGTTTCTTGGCTTACAAGTTACCATACGCTGATACATTTTCTTTTGAAAAGGCCCCCCTGCAGTGCCTGATTAATTCACACGCCTGAATCCTGAGAGGTCTGGCAGCCAAGAGGTATGTCTGGCTCTAGAGATGGACCCTCCCTGCTGTCCTCCGCCGCCCCTGCCCCACCCCCACACTGACCACCTTCTGCATGGTGTAGCACACCTGCCGCCCACACTTCCCTCCCCAGCGGAGTGAGAATGCTGAGTGAGGCTGTGCATATGTTTGAATTTGTTTAATTAGCCAGGAATAGGAAAGCAGCGACTCTTTTGGTTTCCAAGCAGATGTGAAACTAATTTTGGGAAAGAACAGGAGCCCCAGAGAGTTCGAACAATGACTCAGCTTCAGTCCCTCACAATTCCCATCACACTTGGGGATATTCCCATCAGCGATGCTGCTGCCACCAGGATTCTGAATCTGAACAACGCCTCTCAGACCTCTGTTCTTCTTCTGGTTGTCCCACTACCACACTCCCTCTGGCCTAGTGTGCTCCCCAGTCTCAGGTCCTTTCCCTCCCCTGCCAGACTCATAGTCTCCCACCTCCCATTTGAACCCCAAGATCCTTCCACCATGCTCCCCACCAGTCCCCGGATGTCTTTACTAAGGCCCTGCTCAGGCAGCCACCAAATCAGGGATTGCCAAATCATATATTCTTTGTTGCCGACCTGGGTCTCCCAGTGGAACTATAAAGACAGAACCTGGGGTGCCTGGGTGGACTCAGTGGGTTAAAGTCTCTGCCTTCAGCTCAGGTTGTGGTCCTGGGATGGAGCCCCGCATAGGGCTCTCTGCTCAGCAGGGAGCCTGCTTTCCTTCCTCTCTCTCTGCCTGCCTCTCTGACTACTTGTGATCTGTCAGTCAAATAAACAAAAAAAATCTTAAAAAAAAAAAAGAACCTGCCTGAGGCCATGTGGCCCTAGGTATCTCTGAGCAATTGATTTATGTAACTCTAACTGGCTTCCTGTTGAACCTTCCAAAAAAAGCATTTATGTTTAAGAAGATCTTGGTCAAGCCAGGTGGCTCAGTTGTTAGGTGTCTGCCTTCAGCTCAAGTCATGATCCCAGGGTCCTGGGATGGAGTCCCCCATAACATCTGGCTCCCTGCTCAGCGGGAAGCCTGCTTCTCCCTCTCCCACTCCCCCTGCTTGTGTTCTCTCCCCCAACCCCGTCAAATAAATAAAATCGTAAAAAAAAAAAAAAAAGGATATCTTGGACGAGTTTAATTCAGAAGGGGAGGGTCATTAGTTTGACTGGGAACATGGGTCAAGCCTTCTTCTACAAGTCAGCCTTAGCATTAACAAAGCTGATCTCCAATCTCCATCAGTCTGATTCCTGTCTCATGTTTTGTTTGTTTTGGGGTTTTTTTTTAAGGATTTTATTTACTTATGAGAGAGACACAGAGAGAATGAGTTGGAGGGACAGAGGAGAGGGAGAGGGAGAAGCAGACTCTCCACTGAACAGAGAGTCAACGTGGGGCTTGATCCCAGGACCTTGAGACCAAGACCCGATCGGAAGGCAGACACTTAACCCACTGAGCCACCCGGGAGCCCCCTGACTCATGTTTCTTTGCTCATTTTGAGCTATATTTATGATGGTGTGGTGGAGAAGAATGATGTCAACAGTAATTTTCCAAACCCTGAGCAACCGCCTTTGATCTCTGGTCCCACCTTCCCTGGTATACAGAGGGGCCTTCCCTAAATCCACAGTAAGTGGAAAGAAGAAATGAATACAGAAAAAAACAGCAGTTAATGAAATGAAAACATTTTTTAGAATGGTCTAGAAGATGAAAAAAACAAATTAAAAACAAGAGAAAGGATGTAATTACATGTATGGATTTGTAAATTAGGCGAAACAGATAATTTTCTAGGAAAACACAGATTACCAAAATTAACTCAAGAAGAAACAAACACACAGAGAAAAGGCAAAGGATAAGAAATGGCAATTCACAAAAGGAAAAATACTAATAAAAATGTGAAAAGATGCTTAGTCTACCTAGTATCCAACAAACATGAACTAAATCCATGTAATGTTTTAAAGTCCATCTCATGGACTAATATATTTGAAAGGGATAAAAAGTGTTAGCAAAAATGTGGGAAATAGGGGCGCCTGGGTGGCTCAGTGGGTTAAGCCGCTGCCTTTGGCTCAGGTCATGATCCCAGGGTCCTGGGATCGAGCCCCGCATCGGGCTCTCTGCTCAGCCGGGAGCCTGCTTCCTTCTCTCTCTCTCTCTGCCTGCCTCTCTGCCTGCTTGTGATCTCTCTCTACCAAATAAATAAATAAATAATCTTTAAAAAAAATGTGGGAAATACACACTTTCACACAATTGCGTGTATGGCTCCTGGGAGGCAGTTGGAGTGGAGATTGTAAAGAGGGCTTTCCATATTTTACTCTATTTCTATATTTGAATTTTTTAAGAATGTGCTTTTTATTTTATACCTGAAATTTGAACAGTGGAATTCCTAAATCCATATGAATTCCACAAGAATTGATACCAAAGTATTTATTGTATGTTTAAGATCAGAGAACAAAGTAATTTGAAATGAGGAGATAGATTGTAAAATAGTTTATGGATCTGAAACAGGTGTAGAAAAGGAGAAACAGAAAAATAAGCAACAAAGTGCAGACTGCATATGATACCCAAAACAGCACATGCAAAAACAAGAGCTCCCTGAGGACAAAAACTCTGTTCTAGTCACTGCATATCCCTCTGCCCCTTACAGAGTGCCCAGAACAGAACACTAGTCAATGTTTGCTGAATCAATGAAAGAAAAATGGAACTAAGAATATCAGAAGGTACTCTGGGAATTTCAATTTCAAAAGAAGCAAATGAAACAATTCTGCTCACATATATTTCCCAAATTTGAAATGTAAAATTATTTTCACTGAAATCCTATTATATTCTAAATGTAATCAGCAAGTTTGCAATTTAGAATTGCGCTGGTCATTTTTCTGCAGCTGACATTCAGTTAAAAGAATGTGGTCCATCTTGGTTAGTCTTTTACTACCTTTTCACAATATACTGTCATCATACTCATGTGCTGGTATTTATAGTTGTTAAAATTCACAGTTTTGGGGGTGCCTAGGTGGCTTAGTCAGTTGAGTGTCTGCCTTTTGCTCAGGTCATGATCCTGGGTCTGGGGATCGAGCCACACGTAGGACTCCCTGCTTTGTGGGGAATCTGCTTCTCCCTCTGCCCTGTACTCTCTCTCTCTCTCTCTCTCTCTCAAATAAATGAGTAAGATCTTTTTTAAAAAATTCACAATTTTCACCTTTTTCTACTTTGTAGCATTATATATGTTCAGGAAATTTAACATAGCAAAGTGGATCAATGAAATGTAAAAGACAGGTTGTGAGTAATATAAATATGACTCTTGGGGCACCTGGGTGGCTCAGTGTGTCAAGCTTCTGCCTTCAGCTCAGGTCATGATCTCGGAGTCCTGGGATCGAACCTCGCATCGGGCTCTCTGCTTATTAGCAGGGAGCATGCTTCCCCCCTTCTCTCTCTCCGTCTCTATGCCTACTTGTGATCTCTCTGTGTCAAATAAACAAATAAAAATCTTTAAAAAAAGAAAAAAATATGACTCCTAACAATGGTAAGATCACTACTGAACAGGACTAAGATGCGAGGTGGAAAGATGCGTGTCCTGTAGGTCGAGTGATATGCCACACAGGCACTTAAGAAAGGGGAGTGCAAATAGGAGGTACACCCGCAAAGGCTGAAAAATTGGGAGTTTATTGGACCATTCACCCATTTGCTCCTAAGCTAGAGCATTTCACTGCTTTTTTTTAAAAAGATTTTATTTATTTATTTGACAGAGAAAGATTACAAGTAGGCAGAGAGGCAGGCAGAGAGAGAGAGAGTGGAGGAAGCAGGCTCCCTGCAGAGCAGAGAGCCCGATGCGGGACCCGATCCCAGGACCCTGAGATCATGACCTGAGCCGAAGGCAGCGGCTTAACTCACTGAGCCACCCAGGCGCCCCATTTCACTGCTTTTATGAAGCTTCGGAAGGAGTGGCAGTAAACCACAAATGTCTTTCGTGTCACTTTCAATGTACAATGGCCTCTTTGGTAAACCAAATGAGCTCTGCCTCAAGGGCAAAATAATGTTTCTCAGTGCAAAACCGATGCATTCGTCACCAAAGGAAAAGAACAAAACTCCTGAGGCCTCGCTTAAAGTTGCCCTCTTCAGAGATAAAACACATTCAGACACACACTAATGAAACGTCTTCAGGAAGAGTCCCAAAGTTAATATACGTGTATTTTGGTCAGCAAGAACACAGATTGAGATATTAGCAAAATTCCTCCATCAAAAAATGCACCGAACCTCAAGGAATCCCAATGGCATGCCACGGGGAAGAGGAACTGTGAGCCTACATGTGGGCTGCCAGGTAATTTCAATTTACCATTGACTGGAACCTCTGTGGATGAATCAGTGCCTTTCATGTGTGAGGTTCATATTCAAGGACCGAGGCATGCAGTGGAGAAGGAGCCCAGGGACCTGTTGTGTGGGCAGCCAGGAAGAAAAGAGCTGCTAAACAGAATAATTGCACTGGGTACCAATCTACACCACGGCTGTTTTTCTCTAGAACGCTGATGATCTAAATAATCGGATCTTCATTTGGTACTGAAAAAAGGATAAACATTTTGAATCAAACCGCAGTCACAGACAATCTGTCTTTTCAGTGTGTGGTAGGACAGGGAGTACCAGGGTTTGCTTTCTGCTCTGGAATTCACTGCCTGTTAAAGCGAAAGGCATTCACATGGATATCAGAAATGAGGAACAATATAAAACTGTATCTTCCTAACACTGAGAAGGCCAAAAAAGGCAATTTCTAGGATCTCAAATGACTGGCTTCCATAGTATAGGTTAAAAATCTATGTTTAGGGGCGCCTGGGTGGCTTAGTGGGTTAAAGCCTCTGCCTTCGGCTCAGGTCATGATCTCAGGGTCCTGGGATCGAGCCCCGCATTGGGCTCTCTGCTCAGCAGGGAGCCTGTTTCCCTCTCAAACTCTGCCTACTTGTGATCTCTCTGCCAAATAAATAAATAAAATCTTAAAAATAATGAAAGAAATCAATATTTGGAACAGCCTGAATCCTAGCCAAAATATCGTGATTTCTTTTTTTTAATGCTAGAATGTTTTAGGACAACCCGATGGGACCAAACTATAAGTAGCTAAGTCTCCACCAGTTCGACTTCCCCAGTGGTGGGACAGTTTTCTTTACAAATTGAATAAATTTGGGCACCTGGGTGGCTCAGTGGGTTAAGCCGCTGCCTTCGGCTCAGGTCATGATATCAGGGTCCTGGGTTCGAGCCCCGCATCGGGCTCTCTGCTCAGCGGGGAGCCTGCTTCCTCCTCTCTCTTTCTCTCTCTGCCTGCCTCTATGCCTGCTTGTGATCTCTCCCTGTCAAATAAATAAATAAAAATCTTTAAAAAAAATTAAAAAAAAACAAATTGAATAAATTTTACATATATTATTGCATCCTTTGAAACTACACGGAAATGCTGCAAAGCAATATAAACAAGCATTTTGGGATGGCGAACTCCCTCCGGCATGAGAGACAGGAGATCAAGCTGGAAAGCAAGACAGGGAGCAAACCTCAAACCACTTTACCTGCCTTTGCTGAGGTGTTTGGATGCAGTAACCCTTAGCTGGGGAGAACAATTTAGGTAAAGAAGCAAAATGACCAGGTTCACATTTCGGAAAGACTGCTCTGATATCAGTGTGGAGGACAAATATAAGGGAGTATGAGTGGAGGCAAGGAACCGCCCAACAGGCAATTTAAACACCTTTGATGAGAAATAACCATCTAAGAGTATGACAGCAAAATTCAAAGGAGGTGGAATCAAGAAGATACTGCCATGGAAATAACAGGACTTGATCACCAGTTGGATCTGGGGGAGGAAGAAGGAGTCTCCTGGTTTGGGCACAATTTGTTGAGATTGGGAAAACAGAAGGTTGGCCATGTGTACTGGTTATCTACCACTGTGCAACAAGTTACCCACAAAATTTAGCAGCTTAAAACAACTAACGTTTATTACCTCCCAGTTTCTGTGGGTCGGGAATCTAGAAGAGGTTCAGCTGGGTGGTTCTAGGTCAGGGTCTCTCATGAGCCTGCAGTCTGGATGTCAGCAGGGGCCGCATCATCTGAAGGCTTGACCAGGGCTGAAGTTGCACGGGGTTCACTCACATGCCTGGCAAGTAAGTGCTGGTGGTGGGCAGGAGATGTCAGTTCATTTCCCAGTGAACCCCTCTATAGAGCTGCTTAAATATCCTTCTGTTATAGTGCTTGGCTTCCCCCAGATCAAATGATCCAGGAAGGAGAGCTACGAGGAGGCCACAATGTCCCTAATGACCTTGAAGTCTCACACCATCACTTCTGCCTTATTTCACTTGCTAGAAAAGGTCTTTAGGCCAAGGACAGGGGAGACTTAAACTCTGCCTCTTGAAAGGAAAAGTACAAAGAATGGGTGGATAAATCTTAAAACCATTACACCACATAAGTGGATAATGAATTCAATTCATGCTGTTGGAAATGCCCAAGACAATCAGCTGGAAGTGTCCAGCAGGTAGATGAACACACCCCTAGGTCATTGCTGAATTTAGCAAGAATAAAGTTTATAAAACGTCAGAGTTAGAAGCAAGGTCACAGAATTAAGGAGAAAATGAAAGATAAAAGATAAAGGAAGTAGGGTCAGGTTACTCCTGTAAATTTCACCTGGAAAGGAAGTCAACAGTTAGCAGTCAGAGTAGGGGATCTGGGTGAACCAAGGTAACATAGGTCTTGGTAAAATCCATTGTCCATCGACCTGGGCCAGCAGAGGGACCTCTTGACTTGAGAGAGAAGGAAAAGAAGAAAGAGTGGGTGCTATCTACTGTGGTCCTGTCTCTAGGGCAAATAGATAGGCAACAAACTGTCTGTTAGGAATATTGAGGGGACGCCTGGAGGAACATATCTCAAACTGGTTTGATACTTAAGCCTCCCTACCTTCTCTTGTTGTAGGCAGACCCCGGCTACATCTCCCTAGCCTGTTGTAGTTTTGCTATTCTGACTTACCTACTTTCCCATTCCCAAACCTCACATAACCCGTACTTCTCCCTGGAAAGGCATTTGATCGGGTTGCCTATTGACAAAGAGTGACTTCAGCTTGTCCTCAGAACCTCTCCTATGGAAATTACCCATCAGTAGCAATGGTTATTATTAAATTATTATTACTGAATCTTGGGGCCCTGCCCTGTTCCCAGTCTGTGGCCTAGTCGGACCCCTGTCTTGACCTCTAGTAGTATGGATGAGATATTAAAATATCTTTGAATCATAGTCTGTTAAATTCCTCAGTGTGGAACAGACGAACCTGTGCTCGTGCTGGTGTTTCTGTATTAGAGCTCCATTTTAGTATCTAGCTTCTTTCATGCATTACCTCTCAGCTCCACTAAAACTTGTTTTAATACAATGTTCAATACAAATGTAGTTCCTTTTCTGCTTTTGATGGCCTCCATAAAATTTGACCAACAGTAGATGAACATTAAACTATGACAATTCATGGAAATGGATACACTGATACCAGCAAGTCCCTATTTTAGCAGTTACCATGGTGACAATGTGCACAAATGGTATTTAAAGGTGCCAGTCTTTGAAACATCTTATTAGGCCCAAGATATTAAAACTAATGAAATTGTGGAGAAATTTCTTATTTTTGACATTTTAATGAAGACGGTGATTAAGCTAGTAATACTTCAGCTACTATTTTGAAAGCAACGATGACAGGTCAAACACTTTTCTAGGATTTTTTGTTTAAGGTGTCACATTTAATTCTCAAAAAAGCCATGATGGGGCAGGTATTATTTTTTCTCCTTAGAGTAGTTGAGGAAACAGGGTTCAGGGAGGTGATGCAATTTGCTCAAGTTCATACAACTTGTACATAGAAATCCTGTGATTTGCACAGGATCTCACCTAAGTCCAGGCTTTTTCCATTATCCCACATCACCCCTCTAATAATTGGCAACAAGGTAGTTATAACTTGGCCTCCTGCTGGATATTTCCCCCAAGCTCATACCACCATGCTTTACTTTCTCCATTAATAACTGATCGCAACCTGAAATTTTCTTATTTATTGCCTCTCTCTTCATTAAATTATGACTCAACAAGAGCAGGTTGTCTCTTTTCTCACTGATCATCAGTACCTAGGACGTTATTTAGCATAGAGCTGGTAATCAATAAATATTTGTTGAATTAACAAATGAATAAAAAATTTCCAAGGAAGAAAAAGCACTAAAACAAATGCTGATATAAACATACATTTTTTAAAAAGCATTTTTGACAAGTTTAACACAGAATTTAAGTTATGATTGTTTTAAAGAAATACGCAAGTGCTTATTTGGGAAATACTGTGCTGTATTTTTCTTTTTTTTTTTAAAGATTTTATTTATTTATTTGAGAGAGAGACAGTGAGAGAGAGCATGAGCGAGGAGAAGGTCAGAGAGCAAAGCAGACTCCCCATGGAGCTGGGGGCCTGATGTGGGACTCGATCCCAGGACTCCAGGATCACGCCCTGAGCCGAAGGCAGTCGTCCAACCAACTGAGCCACCCAGGCATCCCTGTGCTGTATTTTTCCATGCACTATTTCAGTAAAGCAGTAAGCAAACTTGCGAGATCATAAAAACAAAGATATGTTTCTAAGATTCTGAAATTGTGCCTAAAAAGTCCCTCTTTAGAAAGACAAATACCATATGATTTCACTCATATGTGGAATCTAAGAAACAATACAAATGAGCATAGGGGAAGGGAAGGAAAAATAAAAGAAAAACAGAGAATGAGCCAAACCATAAGAGACTCCTAACTATAGAGAACAAACTGAGGGTTACTGGAGGTGGGGGGACAGTTGGGGGGGTGAGCTAAATGGTGATGGGTATTAAAGAGGGCACTTGAAATAATAATACACTATATGGTAACTAACGTGAATTTAAATTAAAAAAAAATGGGGCACCAGGGTGGCTCAGTGGGTTAAAACCTTTGCCTTCAGCTCAGGTCATGATCCCAGGGTCCTTGGATCGAGCCCTGCATCAGGCTCTCTGCTCAGCAGGGAGCCTGCTTCCCCCTTCTCTCTCTGCCTGCCTCTCTGCCTACTTGTGATCTCTCTGTCAAATAAATAAAATCTTTAAAAAATTTTTTTAAAGTCCTTATTTTTATCAGCAAAATCAATTCAAAGCACGTAAATAAATGTGGTTGGGTGTGGGGTCCACTTCAGATTCTTTCTCTCTCACTCTGCCCCTCCCCCCTTGCTCGTGCGCGTGCTTTCTCTATCTCTCTCTCTCTCTCTCTCTCTCTCTAAGAAAAAAAAAGGAAAAGAAAAAGATGAATTTTCCTATACACAAAGGATACCTGTAGACCCCAGAAGAAAACCACCAATAACCCAAAACAGAAAGATATAAAAGTAATGAAAGGACACCTAACGTGTTCAACATCACTTTTAATAAAGGAAATGCAAATTAAAACTGTAAATGCATTTTACCTATCAGTATGACAAAAATTTAAAAACTTTGGTACACATCACCATGCTGGTGAGTATATGAGAAAACTAGCACTCTCACTTTTTGCTAGTAGGATATATATCGATAATTTCTGTGGAGGGCTATATGGCGCTATAAAATTTACAAATGCATATGTCCTTTGACAAGGCAATTCCCCTCTAAGAATGTATTCTACAGTTTTATTCTTTCCAGGACTAAGAACTGGGGAGCAGGGAACAGAGGCAGAGGGGGAATTTTTTTTATATACCTACATCCTCTTTTGAACATGTTGAATTTTGTATATTGTTCTTTGTTATTTTATTGCAAAGTGCAATTTTTAACTTGTATTCTTATAAAGGAAGTCATATGTACTTACTCTCCCCTTTAGGTAAAGCCAACATAGAGTAGGAAATTCCACATATGAAGGAAGTAGAGAAAGTCCTCACTACCTGGGCAACAGATAGACTGTCTTCCAGAGACAGGAATTCACTGAACAAAATTCAGAAAGGATTACAAGAATTGATACTTCTCTAGATCTTGAGTGAGTTACAGATTTCTCTAAATTGAGTGAGAGGCGGAAGCAAGAACTGTCCTCCCAAGGGCCCTGTTCCCCCCAAGGAAAGATAAGGGGCATCACGGAAAGGCTCATAGGAGGAGACGAAAAGGACACCATTAGAGGAAAATAGTCACACCATCACATGATGAACAAATGTTACATGAGGAAGAACAAGAAGTGAAACCAAAATGTTGGAAAAGTCAGTGAAATAGAAGCCTCCCTTGTGAAAATGGAATAGAGAAAAACAAGGATGAAAGTGATTAGAAAGATGTTAAATATGGAAGATAGAGATGTGACATACAGACGATTACTATTTCTGAAGAACACAGAAAAACTAATGGTATGGAGGGAAAAAATAAGGATGCAGTGGAGGTAAACTTCCCTGAAATTAAGTAACTCAATCCATGGAATGAAAAGCACTCATTGTATACCCGGAAAAATCAGTAAGAGTGCAATCAAGATGGGATGTGTCCAGTCAAAGTTAACTGCTGCTCAAAGGCAAAGGAATAGCCTGCCAACAATGAAACAGAAGCAGCAGATTACCCAGAAGAGGGACACAAGTTAGACTCTACAATATCTACAGTCTTCTCTACGATATTAGATGACAAAAGACAAAAGAGCAATGCCAGTGGAGTGTTGAGTGAAAGAAGGGACTCACGAATTCTTGACCAAGTTAAAATGTCACTCAGATTTAAAGGAAAAAAAATTATTATAAAACAGAAAGGAACTCAAAGAGTATAGCACTCGAGAGCCCTTTAGAAAAATACGGTCACAATCCAGCCAATTAAAAGTTAAATATAAGCATGTGTTCATTAATGGAAAGTTCACTGCATGAAACCATGTTGGTTCCATCTAGCAACATAGTGTGCACGGTCTTCCTGTAATAAGTCAACTCACCTCCTCCTTCCACTTATGTCCCCCACAGTCCACTCTCAACATGGCAGATGCAGTGACCATGTAACACCTTCAACAGAGCCCTCCAGTGGCTCCACATCTTACACAGGGTGAAGTGAAGTCTGTGCACTGGTCTACGAGGCATGCCCACATGTCCTCCTGACTCCTGCAACCATGTCTCCCGCCCTGCCCTGGAGCTCCCAGCATCCTCACTGCCCCCAAACAATGGGCATGCTCCCCCTCAGGGTCTTTGCTCCAGCTGCTTCCTCCCCTTGGTATGATTTAACTAACTCCTTTTCTCACTTTGGGCTTTGCTCAAAAGTCATCTCTCGGTAGGACCCTCCATGACCACCCTATTTAAAATTCTAACCCATCCCCCCTGGCACCCTGGATCTCACTTATCCTACTTTGTTTTTATCTCCATAGTTCAGCATTTATTCTCTTCTAATATACAATTTCATTTTCTCGTTTATTAGGTGTATTGTTTGCTACTTTTAATTGTACATCCACTCCAGAGGCCAGGGATTTCTGGTTTTGTTGTTGTTGTTGTTGTTGTTTTCTTCACTCATATAGTCCAAGCACTTAGAACAACACATGGTTTGGGATATTCCATATAAACAAAATTAGCAGTAGCACTGAATCAGTTAAGCAAAGAGCTATCTCTAAATATCATAAAGTCTATCAGCTGTAGCAACTTCTTTCTAGATATGCCTTGTGAGGCAAAGGAAACAAAAGCAAAAATAAACTATTACTACCTCAAAATCAAAAGCTTCTGCAGAGTGAAGGAAACAATCAACAAACTAAAAGTCAGGCCATGGAATAGGAGAATATATTTATGAATGACATAGCCAATAAAGGGTTAGTTTCCAAAATATGTAAAGAATTTATAAAACTCAACACCCAAAAACCAAATAACACAATGCACAGAAAATACGAATGGACATTTTTCCAAAGAAAACCTACCGATGGCCAATAGACACAGGAAAGATACTCAACATAGCTGATCATAAGGAAAATGTAAATCAAAACTATAATGAGGTATCACCTTACACCTATCCGAATGGCTATAAAATCAACAACACAAGAAACCACAAGCATTGGCAAGGATGTGAAGAAAAAGGAACCTTCTTGCATTGTTGGTGTGAATGCAAACTGGTGCAGCCACTATGGAAAATCATGGAGGCTTGCCAAAAAGTTAAAAATAGAATTACCCTACAATCCAGTAATTACACTACTAGATATTTACCCAAATACAAAAATACTGATTTAAAGGGTTACGTGCACCCCAATGTTTATAGCAGCAGCATCTACAATAGTCAAATTATGGGAATAGCCCACCTTTCCATCAACTGATGAATGGATAAAAAAGTTGTTATATACGAATATTACTTGGCCATAAAGAAGAACGAAATCTTTTCATTTGCAAGGACATGATTGGAGCACAATACTATGCTAAGCAAAATAAGTCAGGACAGGAAGACACATGCCATGTGATTTCACTCATGTGGGATTTAAGAAACAAAACAAATAAGCAAAGGGGAAAAAAGAGAGGCAAGCCAAGAAACACTCTTAACTACAGAGAACAATGTGATGGTTACCAGAGAGGAGTGGGTAGGGGGGCTGGGTTAAATATGCGCTAGGGATTAAGGAGCACACTTGCTGTGATGAGCCCTGGGTGTTAGGTGGAAGTGTGGAATCACTATATTATACACCTGAAACTAATATTATACTGCATGTTAACTGACTGGAATTTAAATACAAACTTTACTGTGTATTTAACTTCATATATATATATATATATATATATATAAATACATATATATGTATATATAGACATAATTCAGTTTAAAAATCTTTTGACCACATATTATGACTACAAAACTAAATACAATTTAAAGAAATTTAGAAAGAAAAGCTAACAAAGTAAAACAGTATTTCAACAATAAAAATTCCTAAAGGGTCATGAAAATCAAAGATTTTTTAAAAATTTTTATTTATTTATTTGACACAGACAGAGAGATCACAAGTAGGCAGAGCAGCAGGCGGTGGGGCAGGGGGGAGCAGGATACCTGCCGAGCAGAGAGCCCAATGTGGGGCTCGATTCCAGGACCCTGAGATCACAACCCGAGCAGAAGGGCTCAACCCACTGAGCCACCCAGGCACCCCCAAAAATCGAAGATTGAGAAGAACGTCAATTGTTTAGTGTTTTCAGAAAAGAATGTTGAAACAAGTATCCCTCAAGTTGATAAACTGAGAAGGGGGTTTGAAGCATATTGTTTAAAGGCATAAAGGTAACAAACAGGAATTAAAAATTTATAAGCATATCTTCCAATTAAGAGAGGGAAGAGAAAAACTAGATCATGTAGCATTTGATATAAATCAGCTTCTAACTGAAAATGGGTGAGGAGTTATTTTGCTTCACCCTCCTCTCTGTGACCTTCAAACCAAACAACAAGACTAATGCTAGACAGAGAAGAAAGGCATTATCTCAGATAAAATAGGAAAACCACTATGGTCCTAAACCACAAACAATGGGCACACCTGCCCAATTCTGCCAAGCCTGGATGGAGCTGGGGGACATGCTCAGAGTTGAGATGTGCCAACTTAGACATCCTTCAGGATACTGATGACCCTGGAAGGGGGGGTGACCATCTCAAAGGGCACCTCCACTGCCCACTGCTATAGTCACCGTATCTGAGCGATGTACCACATTGGGAGGGGGCAGGGAGAAAGCACCATGTTCCACATGGGAGGGAGACTAAGGGAGAAACATGACAACCAGCCATTATTACTGTCTGTAACCCTATGAACTCACATCTAACCAAGGAAAGCTCCCCTCCAGGACACAGGCCCTCATTTAGAAGAATTGCTGGAGGTACACTCCAAGCTGAACAGGACAAGGAAAGGGAAGATCCAGATAAAAGTAGGGGAGGAAAACAGAGCCTGTACATCTCACTAAGCCCAAGGCCACAGATCAGAACACCTTGTCAGAACAACAGAAGAGAGAAATCCTGAGGCTCAAAGCTGGGAAAATTATCCTGCCCCACCCCTTCCATTTGACTTAACTGAGAGCAACAGAAATGAAATAGGTAAAATTCCACATTAGGGTATGATAAGAAACGAGAAAATATTGCGCAGACCAATGCCCCTACGGATAGTGAAGGCATGCTAGAGAGACAGGCTCATGCAACAGATGAAAACTAGAATGGTATTTCTGAATAAACTGAAAGACAAGAACCTACGTGTTGCAAAGAAAGGTCCATGGTGTACCTGGAAAAGTCAACTCAGAATGGCCAACACTGAAACATACCTAGTGAAACTATTAAAAACTTTTTTAAAGTCCATTGAGCACCCAGGCAAAATCACCAAGTCATTTATAAGGGGGAAAATTGTCATTGGACTTGGAGAGCAGGCAGCAAAGTAACATACTAACAAACTGAAGAGTCTCAAAGAGGAAAACGTAAGACAAGGATTTTATACCAACCAAACAGACTCTCAAAAATAAGGATCGTAGATGAATAGTTTTGAACATAGAAGAACTCAGGGAAAACCATCCCTGTGGATGCTGCCTGGAAAATCTCCTAGACAACAAATACGAACCAAACCAAATACCTGGAAAGGCTTCATCAGGAGAATTGCTAGTAAGCATTAAGTACATACTTACCGGGAAAACTATGGCAAAATGATCAAATAAGAATGGTTATGTAATGGGTGCACTGAACCTGGGTGGTTCAGTGCATTAAAGTCTCTGCCTTTGGCTCAGGTCATGGTCCCGGGGTTTTGGAATCGAGCCCCGCATTGGGCTCTCTATGAAGTGGGGAGCCTGCTTCCCTTCCTCTCTCTCTGCCTGCCTCTCTGCCTACGTGTGATCTCTGTCTGTCAAATAAATAAAATCTTGAAAAATAAAATAAAATAAATAAAATAAAAAATAAATGGTTATATACTTTGCCAATGTAGATTCAGTATATCTATCAAAAAGTACTAGATGAGGGCGCCTGGGTGGCTCAGTGGGTTAAGCCGCTGCCTTTGGCTCAGGTCATGATCTCAGGGTCCTGGTATCGAGTCCCGCATCGGGCTCTCTGCTCCGCAGGGAGCCTGATTCCCTCTCTCTCTCTGCCTGCCTCTTTGTCTACTTGTGATCTCTCTCTGTCAAATAAATAAATAAAATCTTTAAAAAAAAAGTACTAGATGAACATCTACAGCTATAGAGTGGAAAACACCTTTTTTTTTTTAAAGATTTTATTTATTTATTTGAGAGAGAGAGACAGTGAGAGAGAGCATGAGCGAGGAGAAGGTCAGAGAGCGAAGCAGACTCCCCATGGAGCTGGGAGCCTGATGTGGAACTCGATCCCGGGACTCCAGGATCACGCCCTGAGCCGAAGGCAGTCGTCCAACCAACTGAGCCACCCAGGCGTCCCTGGAAAACACCTTTTGACACATGGCATGAGAACCAAAGCCATAAACAGAAGGTTTATAATTTTACTACATAGAAATTTTAAACTTTTATATGATCTAAAACACCATAAGTAAATTCAAAGGACAAGCAACAAGCCACATAAAAATATGTGCAACAATGCCCATATCACATTGAAATTTAAAGCGTTCTTTGAATAAATAGAGTTTAAAAATGAGAAAAAACACTATAAATTATAAATATATGTGAAAGGGTGTTCACACTGATTAGTAATTTTAGAATACACAGTAAAATAATGACCTATATTTGGCAGGCTGGCAAACAATGATAATATCAAATGTCAACAAGGGTGTGGCATACATTATGTGTAAGGAATTATGTTGGATGCTACAGATACAAATATAAGTAACATAGAAACAGTGTTCCAGTTCACAAAGAACTTATATTTTTAAGGGGTGTACAAGTGGAAGGGGGAAATTTTTTAAATGAGTACATAATTTTAAAATACAATTCTGATGTGCTACAAAGGAGAAATGCAGGGTGCTTCGAGGAGGACCTGATGTTATTTGGGCAGAGGTATTCTCAGCCACTGTAAACTGATCAACTCTTTAGGAAAATTGGCAAAATGTTAGATATCCACAATATTTGTCTAAATAATTCTACTCCTAAAAAATTTTTAAAAATAATAATTCTATTCCTAAATACCAAGTCTACCAAAACACCGGCCAGATATATATACAAAATGATGCTTACAGCAACACTGTTTATAACAGAAAAAAGAAATAATTCAAATCTTTCTTAGAGGATATTGACTAAAAGAGGGTACATCCAAAGAATTCAACCATCAGAAAGAATGATTTTTCACCCAAAATAATAACATATGTAGGAATAAACCTAACCAAAGAGGTGAAAGACCTGTACTCTGAAAACACTGATCAAAGAAATTAAAGATGACACAAAGAAATGAAGAGACATTCCATGCTCATGGATTAGAAGGAAAAATATTGTTAAAATGTCTATGCTACCCAAAACACTCTACGTATTCAATGCAATTCCTATCAAAATACCAACAGCATTTTTATAGAACTAGAACAAACGATCCTAAAACTTGTATGGAACCATAAGAGACCCTGAATAGCCAAAGCAATCTTGAAAAAAGAGGAGCAAAGCTGGAAACATCACAACTTTAGACTTCAAGTTATATTACAAAGTTATAGTAATCAAAACAGTATGGTGATGGCACAAAAAATAGATACACAGATCAACAGAACAGAATAGAAAACCCCAAAATGGACCCACAGCAATACGTTCAATTTTTCACAAAGCAGGAAAGAATATCCAACATACCTTCAATAGTCTCTTCAACAAATGGTTTTGGGAAAACTGGACAGCAACAGGCAAAAGAATTAAACTGAACCACTTTCTTAAACTACAAATATAAATAAATTAAAAATGAATTAAAGACCTAAGTGTGAAACCTGAAACCTTAAAAATTCTAGAAAAGAGAACAGGCAGTAATTTCTGACATGGCCATAGCAACTTTTTTCTACATAAGTCCCCTGAGGCAAGGGGAAAAAAAGCAAAAACAAACTATTGGGACTATATCAAAATAAAAAGTTTCTGTACAGTGAAGAAAACAATGAATGAAACCAAAAGTCAACAATAGATTGGGATTAGGTATTTGCAAATGACGTATCTGAATAAGGGTTAGTATCCAAAATATATGAAGAAGTTATAAAACTCAACACCAAAACCCTTCAAACAACCCAATTTAAAAATGGGCAGAACTAATATAACACTGTATGTTAACTAACTGGAATGAAAATAAAAACCTTTAAAAAATGGGTAGGACACATGAACAGACATTTATCCAAAGAAGATATACAGATGGCCAACAGACAAATGAAAAGATGTTCATCAACCTTACCATCAGGGAAACACAAATTAAAAACTGCGCTGAACTGTTCTCTCACACCAGTCAGAATGGCTAAAATCAAACAGCACAAGAAACAACAGGTATTGGTGAGGATGTGGAGAGAAAGGAACCCTTGTGCCCTGTTGGTATGAATGCAAACTGGTGAAGCCACTGTGGAAAAGAGTATGGAGGTTCCTCAAAAAGTTAAAAACAGAACTACCCTATGATCCAGCAAATGCACGACTAGATAATTACCCAAAGAATACAAAAATATTTTTCAAATGATTCAAAGGGATACATGCACTCCAATGTTTATAGAAGCATTATTATATACAATAGCTAAATTAGGAAACAGTCCAAGTGTCCATTGACTAATGAATGGATAAAGAAGTTGTGGTATATATAATGGAATACTACTCAGTCATAAAAAAGAGAGAAAGCTTATCATTTGCAATGGAGTTTAATATGGAATTTAAGAAACAAAACAAAGAAGCAAAAGGGAATGAAAGGAGAGAGGGGCAAGCCAAGAAACAGACTCTTAACTATAGAGAACAAAATAATGGTTACCAGAGAGAAGGTGGGTGGGGAGAGGGGTTAAATAGGTAATTGGGATTAAGGAGCACATTGTGATGAGCACCCAGGTAATGTATGGAAGTCTCTCATCACTATAATGTTGTACACCTGAAATGGATACTACACTCTATGGTAACTAACTAGAGTTTCTTTCTTTTTTTTTTTAAGATTTATTTACTTATTTATTTGAGAAGGAGAGAGAGAGAGATCAAAAACATGGGAGGAAGGTATAGGGAGAAGCAGACTCCTCACTGAGCTGGAAGACTGATGTGGAACCCAATCATAGGCCCCTGGGATCACAACCTGAACCAAAGATAGATGTGTAAATGACTGAACCACCCAGGTGCCCCTACTGGAATTTAAATTAAAACTTAAAAGAAAGAATACAGGATTTAGGTTGACCAAATCCAAGTCAGATTCCTTGTGTGATTTCAAATATACTATACAATTTTTCTGAATCTATGTTTCCTAAACTACAAAACAAGGATAATTGTTATAAGACTTGATTTGATTATTGTGGATAAAGTGGTTAGTTCAGTGTTCAGAATCTAAAAGAACTCATTAAATTGTAGACATTAAAAATAAAATTAAAAAGTTAAAGCAAAAGTTTTTTAAAAGAATGCTAAAGATGTCTACATATTGACACACAAAGATGTGCATTATGTGAAAACAACACCAAGTACAAGATTGTGTTAATATGAGCATATTTCTAAAAACAAATATATATTATATATTCTGCATATACAGAAAATACCTGGAAGAAAAGAAACAAAGCATTTGGAAGAATATTGAAATATACTGAGATAATATATTGAGATAATATAACTTTTACCAAGTTATATATCTATACTGTTTACAATTCTCATCCCAAGCAAGAATTATTTCTTGAAAAAAAATTAAATTCAAAAAAACAAAACATTTCTTTAAACCGATCAGTGCAAAGGAGCCTCAACTTTTCTTGCATTTTGATATTTAAGATGCACACAAACACATGGGGTACCTCTAACTTTACCAATGGTGAAGGAACAAAGTTTTCTTCCTAATCATTAAAAGCAACACACACAGGGCGCTGGGTGGCTTAGTGGGTTAAAGCCTCTGCTTTTGGCTCAGGTCACGAACCCAGGGTCCTGGGATCAAGCCCTGCATCGGGCTCTCTGCTCAGCAGGGAGCCTGATTCCTCCTCTCTCTCTGCCTGCCTCCCTGCCTACTTGTGATCTCTGTCAAACAAATAAATAAAATCTTTAAAAATGAACAAAACACACACACACACACACCCTTCCTTTACTTCATATATATGGTGTTTAATATTGTAGTCTTTCCTGGGACACCTGGGTGGCTCAGTTGGTTAGGCGGCTGCCTTTGGCTCAGGTCATGATCCTGGGGTTCTGGGATTGAGCCCCACATCGGGCTCCCTGTTCAATGGAGAGCCTGCTTCTCCCTCTCCCTCTGCCTGCTGCTCTGCCTACTTATGCTCCCTCTCTATCTCTCCGTCAAATACATAAATAAATAAATCTATAAAAAATATTGTGGCCTTTCCTTTTAGGTTCTGTTCCTTACATTCAAAATGCAGGTTATAAATAAATTCACCTTATCTGTGCCTTCTGCTAAAGTAAACTGAAACAACTAAAACTTTCAGTCCCATTATCACTATAGTCTAAAAGCTTGACTCAGGCTGCAACCACCCTTTCATTTGGAGCTCTTGTTAAAATGCCATACTACAACTCCTCTGAATAAAAACAAACCCTAGAATATGACATTAGGCTTCCTTTGTTGCTACTTATAATGACTAAGTTCTGTGCTTATAATACAGATTTCATTTAATTATTACATATCAAAGGATTTTATATGGTTTCTCTCATTATGTCTTAATTCAACTTGTTTAGGATACTGTCACACACTTCCAGGTGAGAATGAGGAAAAGAGATTGAGCAACTGACTTAAAAGTAATAAAGCAATAAACCAGGAATGTCAGTCAGGGAAAAAAAAAACAGCTTAGATCTCCTATATTAAGGCTGAATACCAGTTGTACACTATTCGTCTCTAGGGCAAGCTATAAAGCTTTGAAAGTCACCTTCAACAATCATTCAACATGAGTCATGTCCCACTGCCTTACTATTACCTAGTGGAACAGCCTCAGATCTTGTTATAACCTTTTTAGTATGCTGAAGCCAATTGAACACTCACCATTCAGCAAGAGAAACTAGTTCTGAAACATTTAATAATTTGCCCATAGCCAATGAACGGTCTCACTGCAACTTCTTTCCAAATCCTTTACTATTTCTCTGCAGAAGTCAGAAAATGAGAAAAATATTTTAATTATAAGATGAATAGTTTATGAATTTATTTAGCAGAATTTAAGTCCAAATACTTATTAGGTGCCTTTTGGTTGTTGTTGTTGTTGTTCCAGAAACTGTGCTAACCACTATGAACATAAAAATTGCAAAGACACTCACCTGATCCCCAAGAAGTCCAGGCTTGTTGGGGAGACATAGCTCACAAATCATTATCATACTAAAATTCTACTTCCCTAAGTTTTAATGAAGACCGAAATCACCAAGAAAATAGGTGCAGTTAGGACTATGAATTACTACATTAATCCAGTACATTATTTTCCCACTCTCTTCCCGTAGAATTTATGTGTATTTCTAAATATCATTCCTACTAAAAGGAAGCAGGGATCCTTGGAGAAACAGCTGGTTCCAAATGTGAAGCATGGAATTAATGAGATGAAATTGGGATATCTTGTGGTGCCTAGAAATCAAGGAGATGCCCAAAGACTAATGGGACTATGTTAAATGGACAATGGTAATGAACCTGAAGTAGCCCAATTTGACTCATTAGGGATAATCCCAGCAAAATAAAAAAATAATGACATTACTGAATTAGAAAACACTAATTAAAATATTGATACTAAAAGAAGAAGAAAAGCACAGAAAAATAAAGTTCTTCTTTACAGAATAATAGAGATAATAAATAAAGGAAATGACAGTCTGGGGGGAATCACCATTTTGTACATCTTATATAGTCACCAAAACATGCTAAAATCATTGAGTAGAAGGTTGCTGGGGAAGATATTCACAAAGTTTCACTCCACAAATTATCAATGACAAAAAGGAAGAGAAGAGTGATCAAGCTTACAATGACTACCTGGTGGGGAGCTTGACACTACATGCCTTCTAAGGTGATGTGATGAGACACAACATATCACCTAGGTAGCCTTCTTGCTGAAACTGATTAATTAGACAAATTCAGAATGTGGGGTACTTTATTGGACAACTTGCCTCTTAAAAGAAAATTCACCTTCATAAAAAATTTATTTCCATAAAAAATAAAACTAACATTTTAAAAAAAGTGTGAACTTAAGCTTCTGGGAAATGGAATAGATGTACTTTTCCCTATTCTTTCTATAAGTACAACTAAAATCCCTAGACATGAGATGGAAAATTAATATAAGAAGGTTCTGAAAGGTGGAAAGGAAAAGGCAAACTGTTTAAGGAAATTGGGACTCAGGAACAACACAGTGGCAAGTTGCTTGAGTCAACCCAGCATCCTGTATCCAGAGAAAATATCCCTTATGAATCAAAGGGAAATCAAAATATTCTCAGATAAAAGAAAATAAGAGAGTTTGTTGCTAGCAGACTTATCCTAAAAGAACAGCTAAAGGAAGTTCTCTCAACAGAAAGGAAATGATAAAAGAAGGAATCTAGGAACATCAAGAATAAATAATAAAAATGAACGTAATTATAATACTATTTCTGTCTCCTCTTAAGACTTCTAAATTATGTCTAATGGTTGAAACAAAAATTATAATCCTGTCTGATGTGGTTCTGAATGTAGGTAAAAAATTATAAGTGAGGAGATAAAGAGAGGTAAGACTTCTGCATTTCGCTCCAAGTGGTAAAATATCCACACCAGCAGACTGTGATAAATCATATGTGTAATGTAATACTTAGAGGGCCACTAATAATATGTAAAAAGCTACAATCAAAACAATTTAGAGGGGTGCCTGGGTAGCTCAGCGGGTTAAAGCCTCTGCCTTCAGTTCAGCTCTTGATCTCAGGGTCTGGGATCAAGCCTGTCAGGATCTCTGCTCAGCAGGGAGCCTGCTTCCCTCCTCTCTCTGCCTGCCTCTCTGCCTACATGTAATCTCTGTCTGTCAAATAAATAAAAATCTTTTTTAAAAAATTAGAAAGATCAAAATAGAATTCTAAAAAACTGTTTAAGATAATCCACAGGAAGAGGGAGAAAAGAGGAAAAAATATCTTAAGAAATAATGGCTGAAAACTTCCCCAAATTATTGGAAAATAATAACCTCTACATCTCAGTGAACTGCAAGCAGGATAAACTCAAATCGATCCACAAACAGGCACATTCTAGTAGAAATGCTAAAAATCAAAAAACAAGGAGTAAAAATCTTGAAAGCAGGAAGAGAAAAACAACTTAGCATTTACAACAGAACCATAATAAGACTAACAGCCGACATCTCATCGGAAACAATGAAAGCCAGAAGGCAATGGGATAGCACATTCAAAGTACTCAAAGGAAACAAAACAAAACAAAACTATCAGCCAGGTATCCTATAGCCAGCAAAGTTATCTTTCAAAGTGAAGGTGAGGGGAGCATGGGTGTCTCAGTGGGTTGGGCCTCTGCCTTCGGCTCAGGTCATGATTTCAGGGTCCTGGGATCGAGCCCCACATCGGGATCTCTGCTCAGCAGGGAGTCTAAATCCCCCCCCCCCGCCTGCCTCTCTGCCTGCTTGTGATCTCCCTCTGACCAATAAATAAATAAAATCTCTAAAAAAAATTAAAACAAAAAAAAAAACACACAAAAGAACAAAGTGAAGGTGAAAAGGGTATATGCCCATAAGAAAGGAAAACATGATTTTGAAGGGATATTTGTATATTCGTGTTCATAGCAACATTATTCACAGTAGCCTAAAAGTGCAAGCAACTCAAATGTCAGATGAATGGATAAACAAAATGTAATGTATACATAAGTGTAATATTATTCAGACTTAAAAATAAAGAAAAGGAAAGTCACATGCTACAATATGAAAACAGTATGTAAGGTGAAATAAGCTAAATACAAAAGGACAAATATTGTATAATATACTTTATAGTGGGTAACTAGAGTGGTGTTTGCCAGGGGCTGGGGGAAGGTGAGGATGGAGAGTTAGTGTTTAATGAGTATAGAATTTCAGTTTTTCATGATGGAGAATTCTGGAGGCTGATGATGGTGGCCATACAACATTGTTAACATACTTAATATCACTAAACTGTATACCTAAAAATGGATACAATGGTAAATTTTGTTATGTGTATTTCACTGCAATAAAAAAAATTAGGGGAAAAATGAAGGTGATATAAAGACTTTCCCAAATAAACAAAAACTGAGAGTATTTGTTGCTAGTATACTTGCCTTACAAGAAATACCAGAGTAAGTTCTTCTCAGTGAAAGCACATGAGCCCAAAAGGTAATTCAAATCCACACACACAAAAAAATCAAAGAGCACCTAAAGGTAATTAAGTAATTATAAATAAGAGCAAAAATGTATGTTTTTCTCCTTTCTTCTCTGGATTTAAAAAACAATTATATAGGTGTGCATGGGTGGCTCAGATGTTAAGCATCTGCCTTCAGCTCAGGTCATGATCTCCAGGTCATGGGATTGAACCCCATGTTGTTGGGCTCCCAGATCAGTGGGGAGTTTGCTTCTCCCTTTCTCCCCCTCCCCCCTTTCTTGTGAAGTCTCTCTCTATCTCTCAAATGAATAAATAAAATCTTAAGCAATTATATAAAATATGATCCATAGAGTATATTGTTGGAAATATAATGTATAGAAATATATGCGTAATATATCTACCAACAATTGAAAACAGATGGCCTGGAGTAAAGTTATACTGAGTTAAGGAAGTTACTACAGGTTGGCTAATGTAATAATTATAACAATGCATGGTTAGGTTTATAATATTAACATGTATAATATGGTAACAATAATATAACAAGAAGTAAAAAAAGAGAATAGAGCTATATAGAAGTAACATTTCTGTATCTCATTGGAATTAAGTATAAATCTGAAGTCGATTCTGATAAGTTCTCAGAATATAATGAAAAGAGATAAAATTTAAAAAGTCATTAAAGAAAATAAAAGGTCTGTATTTATTTCCTAGAGCCACAGTAACAGATAACCACAAATAGAGTGGCTTAAAACAACAGAATTGTATTCTTTCCCTCTTCTGGAGGGAATAAAATAAATTTTATTTTAAATTTAAAAATAAATTTTAAAAGTTTAAATATAAACTTTATTTTTTATAAATAAAAAGATAAAAGTCTGAAATCAAGGTGTCAGCAGGACATGTTCTCTCTGAAGTTTCTCAGAAAGAGTCCTTCCTTGCCTATTCCAGCTTCTTGTGGTTCCCAGTTATCATACACATTCTTGGCTTGTACTTGCATCTCTTCCTCTGTCTTCACATGGCTTTCTTTCTGTGTGTCTCTGCATATACTTTTCTTACAATGACTTTAATCGTTACATTTAGGGACCACCCTAATTAATCCAGGATGATTCATCTCAAGATCTCCAACCTGCCAGTCAACCCACTAAAATATTAACACTAGAAATCACTCACTTAATGCAGAAGAAAGCAATGAGAGGAGTAACAGAGGAACAAAAAAAGATAAGACACACAGAAAACCAAAAGTAAAATGGCAAATATAAATCTAATAATACTAAAGGTGAATGGATTAAACATTCCAATAAAAGGGCACAGTTTGTCAGACTGGATAAATAAACACATGATCTGGCCATATGCTATCCAGGAAGTATAGTTTAGATACAAAATAGAAATGGATAGAAATAAGTGAATTAAAAAAAAGGTATCATGCAAATAGCAACCACAAGAGAGTTCAGGTGCCTATAGTAGTATCAGATGTAATAGACTTTGAAATAAAAATTTTACTAGGGCGCCTGGGTGGCTCAGTTGGTTAACTGACTGCCTTTGGCTCAGGTCATGATCTTGGAGTCCTGGAATCAAGTCCCACATTAGACTCCCTGCTTGGTGGGGAGTGTGCTTCTCCTTCTGATCTCTCTCCTCTCATGCTCTCTCTCATTCTCTCTCTCTCTACCAAATAAATAAAATCCTTTTAAAAAAATTTTACTAGAACGGGGAACCTGGGTGGCTCAATCTGTTGAGCATCTGCCTTCAGTCCAGGTCATGATCTTAGAGTCCTGGAATTGAGCCCCATGTCGGACTCCTGGCTCGGTGGAGAGTCTGCTTCTCCCTCTGCCTTCTGCTCCCCCTGCTTGTGCGCTCTCTCTCTCTCTCTCTCTTGCTCTATCTCAAATGGATAAATAAAATCTTTTTTAAAAATGTTACTAGAAGGTGCCTGGGTGGCTCAGTGGGTTAAGCCTCTGCCTTCAACTCAGGTCATGATCTAAGGGTCCTGGGATAGAGTCCCACATCGGGCTCTCTGCTTGGCAGGGAGCCTGCTTCCTCCTCTCTCTCTCTCTCTCTCTCTCTCTGCCTGCCTCTCTGCTTACTTGTGATCTCGCTCTGTCAAATAAATAAATAAAATCTTAAAAGAAAATGTTACTAGAGATAAGGACATCATGATAAAAGGGTCATGTCATCAGAAGACATAACAAGTATATATGCACTTAATAATAAAGCACCAAAATACATAAAGCAAAAAGTGACAGAAATGAAGGGAGAAAGGACAATTCAACAGTAGTAGCTAAAGACTTTAATACCCACTTTCTATAATAGACAGAACTATACAGAATCTCAACAAGGAAATAGATCTGAAAAATACTCCAGGCCAGTCAGAACACTAGATCTGTAGAACATGCAACCCAATACAGCAGTATATACATTCTTCTCAAGTGCACACAGAACATTCTCAAGAACATACCATGTGCCTGGCCATAAAACAAACCTCAATCAATTTAAAGGGACTAAAATAATGCAAAGAATGTTGCCTAATCAAAATGGGATGTAATTAGAAATCAACAGCAGAAAAACGTTTGTGAAACTCACAAATATGTAAAGATTAAACAACACACTCCTAAATAACAATGGGTCAGAGAAGAAATTAAAAGAGAAATCCAAAATACTTTAAGATGAATGAAAATGAAGAATTAACATACCAAAACTTATGGTTTTGAAGAATTAACATACCAAAACTTACGCTGCAGTGCAGCAGTGCTTAGAGGGAAATTCACAGTGGTAAATACCTATGTTAATGTTAGAAGGTAGGGAAGAGACAGTAAGTATCCCCCAAACTGAGAAGGTATTTTGAGACTGGAAAACAAAAAAGGTGACTCCATACAGTTTACATAGAGATTTATTCAGGGTAACTAACTCACAGGAGGGATTGGGCAGACGAGGATCCAGTCAGCTGTGCAGTCATTCTCTACAGAGTCTGGACCTTCATCCACAGATTTTATGGAGTGAGGGGGTGTACAGAAGGGCACTGTAGTGAGATCAAAGGGTTCCCATGCATTTCAAAGGGTTTGTATGCACTGAATTAACATCGAACATTTAACTAGACCTCGTGGTACCACCTATGCGTCAGGAAGGGGAGAGACTATTTTATCTCTAACAAACTTGAGGAGGGACAAAGAAAGACTCCCCCATCCCAGACTTTGTGGGCATTTCTAAGGTATATAGATATTAATCTCCAAGGGAACAAATAGCCCCAAGAGAGGTCTTTGAGTGAACATGAACAAGATGGAAGGCCAAAGATGGAGTCAGTATTGCTAGTATGCCTACAGTTAAAAAGAAAAAAATCTCAAATCAATAACTTAACCTTTCACTTTATTTTTTTTAAGATTTTATTTTATTTATTTGACAGAGAGAAATCACAAGTAGACAGAGAGGCAGGCAGAGAGAGAGAGAGGGAAGCAGGCTCCCTGCTGAGCAGAGAGCCCGATGCGGGACTCGATCCCAGGACCCTGAGATCATGACCTGAGCCGAAGGCAGGGCCTTAACCCACCAAGCCACCCAGGTGCCCCTCACTTTATTTTTTTTAAAGATTCTATTTATTTATTTGACAGAGAGAGATCACAAGTAGGCAGAGAGGCAGGCAGAGAGAGAGGAGGAAGCAGGCTCCCTGCTGAGCAGAGAGCCCGATGCGGGACTCGATCCCAGGACCCCGAGATCATGACCTGAGCCAAAGGCAGCGGCTTAACCCACTGAGCCACCCAAGCGCCCCAACCTTTCACTTTGAAACACTAGAAAAAGAGAAGTAAACTAAACCTAACGCACACAGAAGGAAGTAAATAATGGGTCAGAGCAAAAAGTAATGAAATAGGGAATAGGAAAACAATAGAGAAGATAAATAAAACCAAAATCTGCTTCTTCGAAGAGATCAACAAAACTGACAAACCTTTAGTTAGGTTGGCCAAGAAAATATAAGAGACAACTGAAATTACTAGAATCAGAAGTGAAAGAGGGGATATTACTACCAACCTTACAGAAATAAAAAGAATTATAAAAAATAAATTTAATTTATTAAATTATATTTATAAATTAATTTATTAAATATAATTATAAAACAATTATATAAAAAGAATTATAAAACAATACTGTGAACAAATCCATGCCAACAAATTAGATAACTTAAAGTGAAATGGAAAAGTTCTTGGAAACATACCAACTACCAAAACTGACTCAAGAATAAAATATTCTGAACAGAGCTATGACAAGTGAAAAGACTGAATTAGTAATAGAAAATTATCCACAAAGAAAAGCCATCCCCAGAGTTCACTGCTGAATTGTACTAGATGTTTTTTAGAGATTTTATTTATTTGACAGAGATCATGAAAGAATACAAGCAGGGGGAGCAGCAGAGGGCGAGAGAGAAGTAGGCTCCGCATTGATCAGGGAGCCCAATACGGGGCTTGATCCCCAGACTCTGGGATCATGACCTGGGCTGAAGGCAGATGCTTAACCAACTGAGTCACCCAGGTGCCCTGTACTAAACATTTAAAAAGCAATATTCAGTATCAATTCTTCACAGACTGTTCCCAAAAATAGAGGAGAAAGGAAAATTTCCCAACTCATCTTATGAGACCAGTATTATCCTAATATCAAAACCAGATAAAGACATCAGAAAAAACAAACAAACATAAAACTACAAATCAGTAGCTTTTCTGAATATGGACATAAGAAAATCCTTAAGAAAATACTAGTAAACCAAATCCAACAACATAAAACAATAACAACAACAACCCACAAAAGCTATATACCATTGACCAAATTATTTACCCTAGGAATGGAAGGTTGGTTTAATATCCAAAAATCAATCATTTCAATACAAGACATTTAAAAATAACATGGTCATCTCAATAGATACAGAAAAAGCACATCTTCCTTATCCATTCGTCCGTTGAAGGGCATCTTGGTTCCTTCCATAGTTTGGCGACCATGGCCATTGCTGCTATAAACACTGGGGTACAGATGGCCCTTCTTTTCACAACCTCTGAATCTTTGGGGTACATACACAGGAGTGCAATTGCAGGGTCATAGGGAGTTCTATTTTTAATTTCTTGAGGATGTGGTCCATATACACTAGGGAGTATTATGCCTCCATCAGAAAGGATGAATACCCAACTTTTGTAGCAACATGGACAGGACTGGAAGAGATTATGCTGAGTGAAATAAGTCAAGCACAGAGAGTCAACTATCATAGGGTTTCACTTATTTGTGGAGCGTAACAAATATCATGGAGGACAAGGGGTGTTAGAGAGAAGAAGGGAGTTGGGGTAAATTGGAAGGGGAGGTGAATCATGAGAGACTATGGACTCTGAAAAACAATCTGAGGGCTTTGAAGTGGTGAGGGGGTGGGAGGTTGGGGTACCAGGTGGTGGGTATTATAGAGGGCACGGATTGCATGGAGCACTGGGTGTGGTGAAAAAATAATGAATACTGTTTTTCTGAAAATAAATAAATTAATTTAATTTAAAAAAAAAGAAAAAGCATTTAACAAAATCCAAACTTTTTCCTGATAAAAACATTCAACAAACTAGAAGCAAACATTCTCAACCTGATAAAAGTCATCTACTAAAAATCCATAGCTAACATCATTCTTAATAGTGAAAGACTGGATGCTTCCCCCCTAAGACCAGGAAAAAGGCAGAGATGCCTGGAGCTCCTGGTAAGGGCAATTAGGCAAGAAAAAGCACCCACACTGGAAAAGAAGAGATAAGACTACTATATTCACAGATTACATGGTCCCGTATTTAGGAAACCCTATAACCTACTGAAAAACTATCAGAACTCATAAACTTTATCCAGGTTGCAGGATCAAGACATATATACAAAAATGTATTGTATTGATATATACTTGCAACGAACAATCCAAAAATGAAATTAAGTAAACAATTCCATATGGATTTGGTTATTTACAATACCATTTACAATAACATCAAAAATAATAAAATACTTCATTTAACCAGAAAAATGCCAAACTTTTACCCTGAAAATTACAAAATATTGTTGAAAGAAATTAAGAATAAATAAATGGGGAAACATTCTGTGTTGATGGATTGGAAGACTTCATGTCAAAATGGCAGTACTCTCCAAACTGATATACAATACAACATAATCATATCAAAATCTCAGTTGATTCTTTATGGAAATTGATAATGATATTTAAAAATCCATATGGAATCGCAAGGCCCAGAACTGCCAAAAGAGTCTTGAGAAATAAAAATAAAGACTCACAATTCCCAATTTCAAAACTTACTATACAGCCACATTAATCAAGATGGTGTGGTACTGGTGCAAGGATGGACATAGAAAGCATTAGAACCAAACTGAGAGTAAAAAAATAAACCCAAACATCTGTGGTGAACTAAATTTCAGAAAGAGTGACAAGACTATTCAACAGGGAAAGAAGAGTGTTTTCAACAAATGGTGCTGGGACAACCAGATAAACACAAACAAAAGAAAGTTGTACCCTTATCTCATATATATGCAAAAGCTACTTGAAATTGGATCAAACATTTAAGAGCTAAAACTGTATTTTGCAATATATAAATATATATAAGTATCAAGTAAATGTTTTATACACCTGAGACTAATATAATGTTATACATCAATTACACCTCAATTTTTAAGAAGCACTAAATCTATAAATCTCTTAGAAGAAAATATAGAGGTGAATCCTAATGACCTTAGACTTGGTGAAGAATTCTTCCCAAAATCACAACAAAAATAAAGATAAATAGAACTGCACCACAATTAAACATTTCTCTGTTTAAAAGAACACCATCAAGAATGGGAAAAACCACCTGCAAATCATGTACTAATAAGCATTTAATATCCAGAATATATAAACAACCTCAACAACAACCGCAAGAACAACTCAATTTTAAAGTGAGCTAAAGACTTGAATACATCTTTCTCTAAGAAGATAAATAAATGGCGAATGAAGACATGAAAAGATACTCAACATCACTAGTCATCAGAGAAATATAACCCAAAGCCACAAGGAGATTCACCCCTCCTAAGCTAGAATTAAAAAGTCAGATAATAACAAATGTTGACAAGGATATGGGAACATCAGAACCTTCATTCATTGCTGCGGAGAATTTAAAATGGTGCAGCCAATTTGTAAAACAATCTGGCAGCTCCTCAAATGATTAAACATGGAATTACCAAGATGACCCAGCAATTCCACTCCTAGGTAGGTATATACCCACCAAATGAAAACATATGAAACCATAAGAATTTGTGAAAAAGTAAGTAGGCATAGTAAGCAGCATCATTTATAATAGCAAAGATGATAACAATTCATTTTTTTAAAAAATTTTTTTAAGATTTTATTTATTTATTTGACAGAGAGAAATCACAAGTAGACGGAGAGGCAGGCAGAGAGAGAGAGAGGGAAGCAGGCTCCCTGCTGAGCAGAGAGCCCGATACGGGACTCGATCCCAGGACCCTGAGATCATGACCTGAGCCGAAGGCAGCGGCTTAACCCACTGAGCCACCCAGGCGCCCAGATGGTAACAATTCAAATGCCTGTCAAATGATGAATGGATGAACGAGTGGCATATCCATACACTAGAATTCTATTTTCCCATAGGAGGAATGACATACTGCTACTCGCTGCAACGCGAACCTTGAAGACATTAACGCGAACCTTGAAGACATTATGGCAAGTGAGAGAAGTGAGGCACAAAAGACCACATGTTGTATGATTCCATTCACATTAAGGGGAAACTAAAGTACCATGAAGAAGACTTTGTTTACCAGAAGGTGGGTACTGGAGAGAATGGGAGACCGTCCACCTAGGCTCTGACAGAAACCTGGGTTTGGCCTCCCCTAGGACATGCAGGACACTGTGGTTGTTGGTCTCCAGAAAGAGAATGCTTCTCTTGTCAAAGCATGAAGAAGCCAGAAGACTGAATTTGGGAAGCTCACCGAGAAACCACCCATGTCACAAATCGGTCTGTAGTCAATCCCGACAGTGGCTAACTATGCATCCTCTATCAGAGGGAAACAAAACAGGGATGCCTGGGTGCCTCATTTGGTTAAGCAGCTGCCTTCGGCTCAGGTCATGATCCCAGCGTCCTGGGATCGAGTCTCACATCGGGCTCCTTGCTCTGCAGGGAGCCTGCTTCTCCCTCTGACTCTGCCTTCCACTATGTCTGCCTGTGCTCGCTCTCGCTCTCTCTCTGACAAATAAATAAAGAAAATCTTAAAAAAAAAAGAGGGAAACAAAACAAAATAATCTTTGATTACCATCCTTGCTCCTGGGCCGCTACTCTGGGAGAAATAATAGAGAGCTCCTGGTTCGAGGCCAGCCTGCTCCTACCTTCCCTGCCCTCCCCTCCACTTGAGCTCCTTCCTGTCTTTTCCACTGGTTCCCTTCTATCCTGGCTGACCCAGTCCAGTCCCTCAGAATCCTCTTCTTGTTATTACTTTTAAAGGCTGGAGCTTCCCAGGAGTCTAGCTTCAGTTCTCCTCTCTAGTCTACCTCTTCCAGGCAATCTCACCTACTCTCATGGTTTTAACTTCCACAAGAACAGACTTGTCCCCCCAAATCCACATCTACCTTAAACCAGACACCTAGATTTCCAACTTCATAACACACACATCCGTATGGCTGCCACACTTAATGGATCATTTTCTGCAGACTCTGTCATAGTTTGGGTTCCCTCAAATCTACCTCCTTAAGGTAAAGATTTGAGAGCAAACTGTTTATTTGAGAGCAAACTGACATGAGAAGCCTTGAGCAGAGGAGTAAGAAGGCGAAGCATGGAATGAAAGCATGTTTCATCAAGAAAGTTACAACGGAGGGCACCTAAAACTTGATCCCACTGGGGAACTCTGGGACCCAGCATATAACATAGACCCAGCAGCGCTATCCCAGTGGAGGGGCAGGGAGCTGCTGTAGTCATATGCTGTTACCCTTGTTTGAAGGCTTCTGGGGAGTTGGAAGGGTGTGGATTTCCCAGCAGTTTCACTCTGGTGCTGTGGGTTGCAAAGTGGGCACCTGAAATCTCTCTGGCAAAGAAATGCAGGTACTAACACTGGGAAGGCAGGTCAGCGTCACAGAAGTGGTGAGGGGAAGGGGATACAGGCAGGGTATCCATGCCTCGGCTACCCACTCAAACCCGGAGTTCCTCTCAGATTCCCTATCGTAGTTGCTATCACCCAGGCCAGAGAAAAGTGGTGTCAAAACCAGTTCCTCTCTCTCTCTCTCTCTCTCTCTCTCTCTCTGTCCTTTACCTCCACACCCAGGTTCCTGAGGTTTCTATGCCCTGAGTGGTACATCCTTTCCCTTTTTGTCATCCCCACTGCCAAAGCCTTGGTTGCTAACTGGATTTCCTACACTCAGCCTCTTCCACCTCTCATCCATCCATAAAAAAACTGCCAGCATGAACATGCTAAAATGCAAATCCATTTAAACCCTATATTAAAAATACTTCAGTGCTTTATAATGAGGTATCTGGAATAATCAAAATTCACAGAGACAGTCAGCAGAAAGGTGGCTGCCAGGGCCTGGGGAGAGGGAATGGGGAGTCAATGTTGAATGGGGACAATCTCAGTCTGGGAGATGGAAAAGTTCTGGAGGTGGATGGTGGAGATGGTTGCACAATGGTTTGAATGTATTTAATGCCACTGAACTATATACACTAAAAATAGTTAAGGCGGTAAATGTCAAGTCTATTTTACCACACTAAAAAAAACCTTTAATACTTCAATGGTTCCCACTGCCTAAGGAAGAAAGTCCAAGTATCTTCCCATGATGCATTTAGCCCATCCTCTAGACCTCACCTGTCCTTCCGGCCTCATCTCCTACCACCCCAGCTCTGAGTTTCCCCTCCCAGCATTTCACACTACATGTAGTCTCCAGATACATCTGGCTTTTCCATGTCTGTTTCCCACCGGGCTTTCTGGTTTCTCTTCCTAGAGCACCATTCCCACCCTTGTATGTGAGCAATTTCTCTTCATTCCTCCAAAGTCATTCATTCATTTGTTCAATGATTATCTACTGGGTCTTTGATTCCCATCTTAGGAAACGGAGTGGCAGGAAAGGCAGGTCAGGAACAAGTGATTTGAAGTGAACACAAGTATAAGGTCCTTGAGAGGCATCTAAGAAGGGGGTCTCGCCTCACCTGGGAACGTCAAGGTTGCAGAAGCATAAGTACCTCTGCATGTCAGGGACCCTCTGATGGTTATCCTCTCTCCTTGGTGCTACCTCTGAGCTTTGTATGTACTTCTAATTTCTGCACATACCACATTGTTTATAATCATTTTATAAGCTTCTATATTAGTCATGATTCTCTAGGTTGCCAGTGACATTAAGCCCATATGAAGAAAAAGAGATGGGAGGAGGAATCATCAGCTTCCATAAATAAGCCATGGAAAGCGCAGAGGTGGTTGGGGCCTGCGGAACAAAGGAATCTGGGAACATCCACTCTCCATGCCTTTTGGTGTGTTACCTTCATCCTCTCGGTGGGAGTTAGGGGTTCAGGCAGCATGAGATTCATGCAGTGAATTAATGTCACAAATACCACAGTCCGCCAATTCTAGGACACGCATTTTAATGTTCCTGAAGTCAGCATACCTCTCACAGTTGCCATTGGCTGCCAACGCCAATGTCTGGATGTGTGTGAAATCGAGCAGTTAACTAGTAAGCTCACCAAGGGGCACTGGTTAAGCATCTGCCTTTGCCTCAGGTCATGATCTCGGGGTCCTGGGATTAAGCCCTGCATTGGGCTCCCTCTCCCTCGGCCTGTCTCCCACTGTGTTCTCTCTCTCTCCCTCTCTGTTTCTCAGATAAATAAATAAAATATTGAAGGAAGAAGAAGAAGAAGAGGATGAAAAAGGAGGGTGGAGGAAAAGGAGAAGCAGCAGCAGCAGCTCACCCAAAAGCTTGGTGACTTCATTCTCATCCTAGGGGGCCTCGTGGGAAACAGCAGTCCTACAAAATATTTCAACCTACAAACTAAGCAAGGATGTTCAAAGAAGGGATGTGAATCCTGATTGCCTAATCGACACCTTCTGGTCGATACCTTCAGTTAAGTTCAAGGGAAATGTCAGCATCAAATTTGCAGAACAGATGTCACAAGCTCAGAATGAAATCCTGGAGAGAAGTGAGGAACACTTTCACAACCAACACATTACCGGTGCACTTGATGGCAGAGGGGACATTATCTATGAAACGAATCACGGACATAAATGACCTGGGTGAAAAAGTGATTCAAAAGAGACACTCTGGGGGTACTTGGGTGGCTCAGTTGACTAAGCACCCAACTCTTGGTTTTGGCTCAGGTTGTGATCTCAGGGTCTTGGGAATCAAGCCCCAAACTGGGGTCCATGCTTAATGCAGAATCTGCTAAAGTTTCCCTCTCTCTACCCCTCTCCCCCTCCCCATGTTCTCACTCTCTCTCTTTCTCTCTCTCTTTCAAACAAATAAATAAATCTTAAGAGAGAGAGAAAGAGAGACACTCTGAATGTGAGGAAGTTCTAGAAATACCTCAACCAATGTATCACATTTATATTTTCCTTTGTGCACATGTGCAAGAATGGAATATGACAGACACAGATGTCTAAACATTCTAAAAGATCTCTCAGGAAGTCTAAAAATTTTTAAATGTACCTAATAAGTATCATATCCTGGTTTAATTGACAGTATTTTTTTTCTTTTTCAGTGGAGCGCAAAATAATTGTTTTAAAATTGCTACCATCTTGGATTTTATGAAATTATATTTATTGGGCACTTACTGTACACTGGAGACATACATTAAGCAAAACAAGGGCCAAGCTCCTGTGGAGTTTATGCATCCCTATAACTCCCAAGAACAAAGAGGGCCTCTTACTCGCCGGCTCCATTTTGAACTATCCGAAGAAAAGTGATTAGCCTGGTATGGATGACACGGTCACCCCTGGAAAAGTCTTTGTGAACAGAGAGGATGTATGAAGTTCTATCATTGTCTCAATCTGGGTCATGGCCAATCCTTGTGCCCAAAGTTAAGACTACTTCCAGAAGAAGGAAAGAAGGAGCATTGAACAGAAAAATAATTACAGTTGTTTTTTTGTTTGTTTGTTTTATTTTTAAAGATTTCATTGATTTCTTTGACAGAGAGAGATCATAAGTAGGCAGAGAGGCAGGCAGAGAGAGAGAAAGGAGGAAGCAGACTTCCCGCCAAGCAGAGAGCCGGATTAGGGACTCGATCCTAGGACCCTGAGATCATGACCTGAGCTAAAGGCAGAGGCTTAACCCACTGAGCCACCCAGGCACCCAATTACAGTTGCTTTAATGTCCGTTTGTCCCATAAGACTGTGGGCACACAGAAATAGGGTTCTTGTCTATACCAGGCAGGGTCCAATCAAGAAACTAGAATTCAAAAGAGGTAGTTCAATGGCAAGAATTTAATATGGGAAGTAGTTATAAGGTTTGGGGAAGGTCGAGACAGCCAAATGGGATGGTGGGATGTTAAGCCAGCCAGAGATGAGAAAGAGTAGGACACCTCCATCACACTTAAGGCTAGAGGGAAAAGGAAGAAGGTGGTATCACCAGAGGCCAGTGTCACTCAGCTGGAGGTAGCAACCATCCAGAGATATTGTTCAAAGCAGAAAACAGGGAGAGAAATCCCCTCGCTTTTACCTTCCTCTTACTTTCCAATCTCCCACAAGTGCCTTTACCTGGCCACCCTTATCCATTGGCATTTCACAAAGGAATCTTCAAAGTGAAGTTGGCAGAATCAGCTCCCTCCAACAGAGCTCTGGCCAACAGAGAGAACAGGAGAAGGGTAGAGACTGAGTCTGACAGTAAGGAGGCGGGTAACTGGTCTGATCTGTCTCTGTATCTCCAGCGCCTAACATGGCACCTGGTTCCTACAGAAGGAAATCAACCAAGTACAAAGAGAAACTGAGAATGATCATTGAAATACAGGGACAGAGATACGGATGGAGCCTTACTGCACTGGAGAGTAGAGGGTAACATATGCCACGCAGGGTATACAAGAGAAGATTCACAGCAAACGTGATGAATGAAAAATCATACAATTAATGGGCAAGGATTTGTCAGAGAAATAAAAAGGCGAGAAGGTCAGCCAGGCCAGGAAGACTGCACACGTTGAAGGCAGGGGACACAAAAGCTTTTCAAGGAATGACAAGATTCAAAGTCAAATTCTATTAATTGTACCTCTTAATGGGATTATATAGCTTGCCCTTTTATTATTTACACAATGTATTAAACAGACATATGTCCTTATATCAAATAATTCCTGAATTCCTGTACTAAAAACAATTTGGCCAAAAGGCCTCTGGGTGGCTTGGTCAGCTGAGCATCTGATTCTTGTTCTTGGCTGAGGTCTTGATCTCACAGTCATGAGTTTAAGCCCTGTGCTGGGCTCTGCACTGGACATGGAGCTACTTAGGAAAAACAAACAAACAAACAAACAAACAAAAAAACGACTTGGGAAAAATGTATTACTTTTTAAACTCTGCTGAATCCATTTTGCCTTTTCTTTTCTTTTCTTTCTTTCTTTTTTTTTTTTTTTAACATAGGCTCCATGCCAGCATGGAACCCAACACAGGGCTTGAACTTACCTCCTTGATCAAGACCTGAGCTGAGAACAAGAGTCAGACCCTTAACCGACTGAGCCCCCAGGCACCCCAATTGCCATTTTACCTAGGAAATGTGCATATACACCACACGTGACCTTTGGTCTAAGTTTACTTTTGTGGGCTTCCCCTGTTCTCTGTCAGGGTTACTTTCACTTCGTGAAATTATTTGGAGAGCTTTCTATGTTTTCATATTTCCTGACATATTTTATTTTAAAGATTTCTATTTATTTATTTGACACACAGAGAGAGATCACAAGTAGGCAGAGAGAGAGGGGAAGCAGGCTCCCGACCGAGCAGAGAGTCTGATGTGGGACTTGATCCCAGGACCCTGAAATCATGACCTGAGCCAAAGGCAGAGGCTTCATCCACTGAGAAACCCAGGCACCCCAAAGATTTATTTTTTAAGATTTTATTTAATTATTTGACAAGATGAGTGAAATCACAAGTAGGCAAAGAGGCAGGCAGAGAGAGGAGGAATTAGGCTCCCTGCTGAGCAGAGAGCCCAATGTGGGACTCGGTCCCAGGACCCTGAGATCATGACCTGAGCTGGAGGCAGAGGCTTAACTCACTGAGCCACCCCGGCGCCCCATCCTGACATATTTTAATAGCAGTGCAGATTGTCATCACTAACCTTTAATCATTTAAGCCTTTGTGATTCTGCCTGTGGGTCTTTATTTAACTCAATCTCTTTCTTGTCATTCCTTCTACCCACTTTTTGGCTGCTTGGGACCCCTGCTACGTCAATCCTGACTCCCTCCTTCCTTGAACCACAAAAACCCTGATGTTTATCCTCTAGTTATACTGAATTAAACCCTTGGGGCCCTTGCCCCTGTCCCACCTAATTCCTCTTCCCCCTTTATCTTAGATCTCTCCTCCTTATGCCTGATACGCCCTGTCCTAAGCCCCAGCGAAGGGCTCTGTGCCCGCCTGGTCCTGGCCTGTTGTCTTCTCAGGTAGCTGGCTGCTCACTCATCTGTCTCCCCTGCTAGACATTATGCTGAAAGACTGATTTGCACCTTATCCCGCACCATAATCTTAGCTCTGGCACACAGGAGGTCCTCGCTATGTAGCAATCGAGTGACTATTATAAACTTGTGCCTCAGAAACAAGACAAGAAAGAAAAAATTAAGCTGGCAAACCACAGTCTGGGCCCAATGAATGGAGTGCGTTACTTACCGTCTTGGGCTGCTTTTGGCCCTAAGGGCAGAGCTGAGTTGTTACGAGACAGGCTGTATGACCCTGGAAATCCTATCTGGTTCTATACAGAAAAAGTTTTCAAATCCCTGGCTTAGAGTTTCCCCTCATGTGCAGACTCCACTGAGCTGTGGCCTTTTTGTGCATCAGAATAAGAAACAATCCAGAATGGGTTGAAAAGAAAGAGTTATTACTGCTCTAAGAGGGAGAGCACATTCCCTCTGTTTTCTGTTATCTCATTGACTCCCACTCAACGCCATGAGATACAGCGACCACTGCCGTGCTTGCCACTCGGAGTTCACGTGACCCCCAAACCATGCTTATTTAACATCTTCATGAATGTCAGCACCAGCTTATTTATTTCCAAGGTACCAACTCACGTACATGTGGGCTGGCCATAAACCCAAACGACGACAGGGACCAGGAGGTCAAGAGAATGAGTGGGGCCAGCCGGGTCGGGGAGAGCTTGTGTTGTAGCTAAAGGAGGATCCTACCAGTCCATGACTTTAGCCAACGATGAAATACTATTTATTCCACAGAGACTGGAGATAATGGATTTTTATGTGAAATGTCTTGATTATTAAAGTTCTGTTAAATTCACGTATCAAAAGGGAAAAACCAAAGTCCTGGGCACTACTGGAGAAGGGACGTGGCATAGACACGCTGAAGATGACCAGGCAGTACTCGGTTCTATTAACCATAGGCACGTACTATGACCAGGAAATGCTGCTCCTGGGTCTGAATCCCAAAGAGATTCTCACGTGGATCATACAGGGACATGGACAAGAGTTCCATTCAGCATTGCTTGAAGTGTCGGGGGGTAGGAATCAATGGTTGTGTGTCCACCCCCAGATGCAGTGGGCAAACCCACCAGATGATCTCACAGCAACAGGGACAGGATATAAAAACATAGTGGTGAGGGGCGCATGGGTGGCTCAGTGGGTTAAAGCCTCTGCCTTCGGCTCAGGTCATGATCCCAGGGTCCTGAGATCGAGCCCCACATCAGGCTCTCTGCTCAGCAGGGAGCCTGCTTCCCCCTCTCTCTGCCTGCCTCTCTGCCTACTTGTGATCTCTTTCTGTCAAATAAATAAATAAAATCTTCATAAAAATAAAAATTAAAACATAGTGGTGAATGACAACACTGGGAAAGAGAGTGACAGCTATGAAAAACACATGCACATAAAACACAGTCCACATTTTTAAGTACACATACAACAAAAGCACGTATATCCAATGCATCTGAATAGTCTGCTATGGTGGGGGGAGAATAAGCATGAGGTACACCACAAGACGAGAGAGGGGCTTTCGTGGACCAATGATGATAAAGGGCCAAAAATGAGATTATGATCAGTCATTCCCCACACCTGAGGTCCAAACACATGGGGAGAGGGAGGAAAAAAACAGATACATTCCATAGGGTCAGGGAGAAAAAAAGCGATTTGGAGATCTAAGCCCCCACACAGGTTCAGTGACCTCAGAAAACCTCGCAAAAAATACCCTTTAATTATACAATTATACCATCTGCTGCCTGGGGAGATAGACAGAACTTGACAGACAATCCAAGCAGCTAGCTAATGGCAGCTTGGTACTCTCCATCACCGTCCTCTTCACAGAACAAAAAACCAGCCACATGTTAAACAGGGGACAGAATGAAGCGGACACAGTTTCCTACTTTCCTGTGGTTTTTCCTTCAACAAGCATTAAAAGGCACCAACTGTATGCATTTCACCCTACAAAAAGGCACAGCTAATGTAACTGAGAGGAGTTGCTGTCTGGTCCTCAGGGAATTCGTGATATACTGGGAGATTAGACTTAGCCCCAAAGGGTGAAGCAACGAAACCATCTAATTCTGGGGGAAAGTATATATTAAGCAGCAGACTGCTGTGTTCGATGATAAGCACCTGCCATCTTGAAGTGACCAAAGGCCAATAGGGGAAGAAAAGAATTTAAAATAGTTGAATGCCGCAACCCCCCCACCCCACCCCCATCCTTTCAAAGGTGCTCTGGCTTCTTCCAAAGTCAGCAAACAATTCTTTACCCATCATTTGTATCTTAATATTTAAAAATGTTGCTCCCTCCTCAGAGAGGGAGCAAAAACACTTGATGATCTGGCAGAGAGAAGCCATTTCCAGGTATGGTATCCATCTTTTTCTGTGGAAAGTAGGAGGGAAACTTGGCAGAAAACAGTTAACATAATGGGATGAGACCGCTATTCTCCAGAAGGCCCTGTTTAGAAGATTAGCCCTTGGCTGACATTAGGGAACTTAGATTTGGAGGATGCGGGTGTGGGTCCTAACATTTGCAGACCTGATAAGAAAGTCCCACTGGCCTAAACTGTTTGTACAAATGCTGTGGTTTACGCTAAACACCTGCTTTCCCGCTGGGAGTCCGAAGTGTTGGAATGTGCTAGGCAGAGGGCGTGTACATGACCAGCCCTGGTAAAAACTACAGGCCCTGAGTCTCTAGTGAGCTTCCCGGGCAGACAGCATTACACACATGTTGCTGTCCCAACTCATCCTGGGGGAAATCAAACATGTGACTCCCCTGGGAGAGGCTTCTTGGAAGCTGGTGTCCTCTGGATTTGGCACCGTGTACCTCTTCCCTTGGCTGATTTTGCTTCGTGTCCTTTCAATGTTTACGACATCACAGCCATGAATATGGCAATAGGCTGAGTCCTGTCGGACCTAGCGAATCCCCGACTCGGCGGCTAGTCTTGCAGACCTCTGACATACAGATAAGTTCCAAATAAAAGATAATAGTGGAGGTTGGACTAAGATGATGGACTAAACACATCCTTCTGCTTTCCAAGTGGCCTAAAATTCTATGGAATGGCAAAAACACTTTTTTAAACAATATTAAAATCAGTAAGAGACCTTGAAAAAGAAAAAAAAAAACAGGGCCACTGGGTAACTGGAACGTCTAAGAAATTTCTGAAAGGTGGAGGGTACTCAGAATCAGATTTCCTAGGCTAATCACACCTCCATGCACGTCTGGGGGTGGGGCGTCATGTAGTGGATACTGATCTGGGACTTGGGGCTCTGAGGCTGCGGACAGAAAGAGGGGCAGGGATGGAATGTGACAACCGGATGACTGGGGAACTGCGGCCAGAACAGCCAGGACTACTAGACCCTTCCAGCCCACAACAAATGCTGCCCCCCCCCAAAAAATACCCCACTCAGCAGTTCGGAGCAACTGTTCAACAGTCACCAGGGGCTGCCTATGGGGAACAACACAGGCAGGAAAACAGGACTCCACAAACTCAAAGATGTGCCCCGGAGGAAGAGCCGCTGAGTTTTTATTCAACATCACAAAATGGGGACATCAAGTCAGTAGAACATATACCCAGGGAAAGAGAGTTAGTAGTACCCAGGGAAAGAGAGTTAGTAGAGCACATAGAAGCACATAGAAGAAATTATCAGACGGCTTTGGGAAGATCTGAGGGGACGCTCTATCGAGGAAAGCATGCAGCTGAGTGATGTGAAGATCTCTAGGTGGTGAAACAAAAAAACAGGGTGAAAGGAATAATGCTATTATTTTTTTAAAAGATTTTATTTATTTACTTGACAGACAGAGATCACAAGTAGGCAGAGAGGCAGAGAGAGAGGAAGAAGCAGGCTCCCTGCTGAGCAGAGAGCCCAATGTGGGGCTCGATCCCAGGACCCTGAGATCATGACCTGAGCCGAAAGCAGAGGCTTAATCCACCATGAGCCACCCAGGCGCCCCGAATAATGCTATTATTTGTGCAAAAAAAAAAAAAAAAGAGGAGGGATTAAGAATTGAATTCCTTTAAAAAACATTTTTTTTATTCATTTATTTGATAGAGAGAGACAGCTAGACAGGGAACACAAGTATGGGAAGTGGGAGGGGGAGAAGCAGGCTCCCCGCTGAGCCCGATGTGGAGGAGATCGATCCCAAGACCCTGGGATAATGACCTGAGCCAAAGGCAGATGCTTAACCCACTGAGCCACCGTAGTGCCCCAAGAATCGGATTCTTATTTAATTGTATTTGCACAAAGAGACTTTGGAGGGACATATAAGAAACTAATAACATGGCTACTTGTTTGGGCGATGAGGGAGAAGTGAGCGGATGGGGGAAGGGATGGTGGGAGACCTTTCTCTCATAGCTTTTTTATACAGTATGATTTTTGAACACTGATTATCTTAGCTATTCCAAAAGCTAAATTTTACAAGGTGGAAACCTTGAAAAATAAATATATGATAATCAACACTGAAAAACACTCAATAGATGGACCAGGAGAGCACACTGGACAAAGTCAAACGCTGGGTTAGTTAATAGGAAAGTCCAAGGCACGGAATCTCCCAAAATATGGCTCATAAAGATAAGAAGGCAGATCATCTGAGAAGAACGTCCAGAAACATGACAGACAAACTGTGAAATTCTGGTACCTATTTAATAGTAATTTCAGAAAAAGAAAATAAAGAAATGGAGGTAAGGAAATGCTCAGAGAAATATCTCCTGTGCCACAGAAGTGCGTTAATCTTTGGGAAGAAAGGAACCACCAAGCGCTGAGCAGGAAGAACAGAAGAGAACGACCCTTGGACCAATAGTGAAGTTTTGAAGGAAAAAGCTTCAGAGAGAATAAACAGGTTAACTATAAAGAAATGGAAATCAGACTGCAGAAACTTCTCATCAACCACACTAGATACCAACAGATAATGAAGAATTATCTTCAAAATGTAAAGGTGGTTTTTTTTTAAAGATTTCATTATCTATTTGAGAACCACAGAGAGAACGTATGAGCATGAGTTGGGGGCAGGGGCAGACTGAGAAGGAGAAGCAGGCTCCCCACTGAGCAGGGAGCCTGACTAAATGCTGGGCTCAATGCCAGGATCGTGGGATCATGACCTGAGCTGAAGGCAGATGCTTACCGGACTAAGCCACCCAGGTGCCCCAAAATACAGAGAATAGAATCTTACCCACAGTCAAGTATACTCAGATAGAAAAGCAAAATAAAAAATATTTCACACATGCAAGGGCTCAGAAAGTTTACCACCCACAAAATCTCAGGGGAAAAAATTCCTCAAGGATTCATTTAAGTAATAAGGAATTCAAAAAATAGGGAAAAAAAGAGAAAAAAGAACCAGTGGTGAGCAAATAATTGGCCAAATTGGTAACTGATGAGCAAATAATCAGTAAAATATAACTGCTTATGCATAATATACAAAAGCCCCAAATCCCATATGATCTTTTTTTTAAGATTTTATTTATTTATTTGACAGACAGAGATCACAAGTAGGCAGAGAGGCAGGCAGAGAGAGAGGAGGAAGCAGGCTCCCTGCTGAGCAGAGAGCCCGATGTGGGGCTCGATCCCAGCACCCTGGGATCATGACCTGAGCCGGAGGCAGAGGCTTAACCCACTGAGCCACTCAGGTGCCCCATACAATCTTCATACGAGACAAAATTAAAGTCACGTTAAGGTTCATTCTTGCTTTACTCATAAAGAGTTCATATACACAGATTATCTTTAAACATCAAGTGGAAAAAGGTGTTTAGACTCGTGTGAAAATTTAAGGGTAACAAAAGAGCTCAATTTCATTTATGATCAGGAAAATACAAATCTGAACCACAATATGATACCCACCAGGCTGACTAAAATGGAAAAGAAAGAAGTTATCAAAAGATGACAAGGATGTGAACCAACCACATATGCTTCTCAGGTACATAAGTTAGTACAATCACTGTTGGAAACTGTCAATATTTACTTAAACCCCATGCTCATGCCATGACCAAGCAACTCCCCTCCTAGATAGGTACTCGACAGAAATGCAGACATCGATTCCACAAAAGACATGTACTAGAATGTTCACAGCAGCACTATTTGTGATAGCCCCAAGCTGTAAACAACTTAAACATCAATCATGTAAAATGGGTATCTACATTGTGGATATACACCCAATGGAATAGATAGGGCAACAAGAGTGGACAAACCACAGCTACACTCAGAAAGAGAGACAAGCCACACAACCATAATGTTGATGGAAAGAAGTTGGATAGAAAAGAGTACACCTATATGATTCTATTGATAGAAAGTACAAAAACAGGTAAAATGAATCTGCTGTGTTAGAAATCAATATACTGGTTATCCTTGGTGGTGGGCCACAGGAGGGCAAATTCTGGAGTGTTGGAAAGGTGGTTTCCTGTTTGGAGTGCTGAGTATATGTGTATTCAGCCTGTCAAAATTCATGGCGTTATACAGTTAACACGGGTATACCTTTACACATTAATGTTGTACCTCCATAAAAAAATTGCCTCCAAAGTTAAAGGTACCTGCCACAGACTAGAAATAATATCTGCAATTTCCATGTCTTGAGAGGAATAACATAGAATAAGAAAAACTTGGTCAGTCCGACAAAAAGCAAGAAAGTGTCGGTGGCTGGCAGGAATAAACAGGAGAAATAGAAAACATAAAATAAGATGGCAGGCAGCAGCTTCTGAATAGAAATAAGAAGTATTTGAAATATTTTGTAGTAATTGAAATAAATATATATGGGTTAAATCTGCTTACTGAAAGGCAAAGATTTCACACCCATTACGACAGATGCTGTCAAAACCCAACAGAAAATAACAAGTGTTGGAGAGAATGTGGAGACATTGGAACCCTTGTGCCCTGTTGGTTGGGAATATAAAATGGTGCAGTTGCTATGAGAAATAGTTCAGCAGTGTCTTGAAAAGCTGAATATAGAGGGCGCCTGGGTGGCTCAGTTGGTTGGGCAACTGCTTTCGGCTCAGGTCATGATCCCGGACTTCCAGGATCGAGTCCCGCATCGGGCTCCCAGCTCCTTGGGGAGTCTGCCTCTCCCTATGACCTTCTCTTCTCTAATGCTCTCTCTCACTCATTCTCCCTCAAATAAATAAATAAAATCTTTAAAAAAAAAAAAAGAAAAGTTGAATATAGAATTACAATATGAGGGGCGCCTGGGTGGCTCAGTGGGTTGGGCCTCTGCCTTCGGCTCAGGTCATGATCCCAGGGTACTGGGATCGAGCCCCACATCGGGTTTTCTGCTCAGCAGGGAGCCTGCTTCCTCCTCTCTCTCTGACTGCCTCTCTGCCTACTTATGATCTCTCTGTCCAATAAATAAATAAAAATCTTAAAAAAAAAAAAGAATTACAATATGACTCACAACTCCACTTCTGGGTATATGCCCAAAAGCATGGAAAGTGGGGTCTTGAAGACATAGCTGTACACCCATACTCATTGCAGCATTATTCACAACAGCTAAAATATGAAAGTAACTGAGAAATGAAATTATAAGCAAAATGTGGTGTATATATATGCAATAGACTATTATTCAGCCTGAAAAAAGGAAGAAAACGTGGACACATGCCATGACACCAAGTGACCTGAGGACATTACGCTAAGCGGAATAACCAAGTCACAAAAAGACAAAAACTACATAAGGTACTTTATGAGTTTCCTAGAACAGGAACATTCATAAAGACAGAAAGTAGAGGGCTGGTTACCAGGAGCTAGGGGGAGAAGGGAATGGGGAGGAGGGAATGGATAGTTGTTGTTTAAGGGGTATAGAGTTTCAGTTCTGCAAGATGAAAAAATTCTGGAGATTGGTTGCACAGTAATATGAATATACCTAATACTAGTGAACTGCACACTTACAAATTTTAAAACATTAAATTTTATATTATGTGTATTTTACCATAATTCTTTAAAAACACAAACATAAAAAATAATAAATAAATAAATAAAAACACAAACGTTAAGTAATAAAACAAAATGTAGCTATAAGCTAATTGTAAGAGTAAGAGCTAAAACACAGAAAATTGAAAATAAATGAATACGAGAAGATAAGCCAGATAAAAAGTAAAGCAGATGTAGCAATATTAATATTTATATCCAACAAAACAGAATGAAAAGCAGAAATAATGAAATAAAAGAGATGACTACTCTCCAAAGGTACCAGAAAATATAAGGATCATAAAGCTTTAATGTATCTAAAAACATAGCTTCAAAAATACATGTAAATATATAAACAGTGTTTATGGGTGGCCTGTAAACATACATATTACAAAACTAATAGAAATAGGACCAAAGAAACCCACTGGGAATCATACTGGAAATCTTTTTTTTTTTTTTTAAAGATTTTATTTATTTATTTGACAGAGATGACAAGTAGACAGAGAGGCAGGCAGAGAGAGAGGAAGGGAAGCAGGCTCCCTGCTAAGCAGAGAGCCTGATGCGGGGCTGGATCCCAGGACCCTGGGATCATGACCTGAGCCAAAGGCAGAGGCTTTAACCCACTGAGCCACCCAGGCGCCCCCATAGTGGAAATCTTTAATGCAAGTCTCAGAATCAACAGGTCAGAGAAAAAATAAGCTATGGAGACAGAGGACATAATTTGTAATTAATAAATTTGAGATAAATCTATAATTTTGCACAGGGAAATGTCACAAAACTGACAGGTCATTAGATTACAAATTGATTTCTGCTTTTTAAAAATATCTCCATCTTTCTTTCAACAATGTGGTAGAACAGAGATCCCAAAGCCTTCCAAACAAAACATCTTTAAAAACTGCTAGAAAAACAACGACAATAACACCTTTGAAATCAATGGCTTAGAGAAACCTGATGAAGCCAGAATTCAAGCATGCAGGCAAAATAAAGGTATTTTCAGATATTATGAAAACAGTGAATGCATCATCAATGCAGGAATTTCTAAAGAGTGCACTTCACAGAAAAGGAAAATGACCCAAAGAGGAATAGCATGATCTAAAAAGGAATGAAGAGTGAAGAAAGTAGGTAAATAGTAGGCAAGTAGGTAAGGCAGGTAAAAAGTAGGTAAGTCTAATAAATATTGACCTGGAAAATTAGTATAATAGTAACATCAGCAATAATGTCTGATTTAAAGGGTTAAAACAAAAACAGATCTTAGAATTAAGTGGCATGAAAATATTCATGTCCTTGCCTTGTTCAGGAGGACTGATTACACCAATGATGGAAGCCATCAAATTCAAAAGGCTAGAACTTGCAGACACCAACTGAAATTAAGTAGCAAGAAAAATTAAGAACATAAGTGGATGACACAGAAAAATAAAATGAACAGAATTTTTAAAAAGGATTTTATGTATTTATTTGAGAGAGATCGAGAGAGCAAGCCCAAACAGAAAGAGGGGCAGAGGGAGAAGGAGAGGTAGACTCCTGGCTGAGCTGGGAGTATGATGTGGAGCTCGATACCAGGACTTTGAGATCATGACCTGAGCCGAAGGCAGACGCTTAACCGACTGAGCCACCCAGGCGCCCCTAAAAGTAACAAGATTAATCAGTTAAGCCGGAAACTGGTGCTTTGAAAAGATAATAAAATAAGCAAGCCTCAATCAAGCCTGACCAATAAAAAAAAAAAAGGAGAAAAGGCACGCACACAAAACTGTGAACAAGACAGACAACATACCATAGATGTAGAAGAGCTATTTCCTTACAACAGAAGACTATAAACAACATTATGCTAACACATATTAAATTTCTTTCTTTTTTTTAATAAAGATCTTATTTATTTATCTGACAGGCAGAGAGGCAGACAGAGAGAGAGGAGAAAGCAGGCTCCCTGAGGAGCAGAGAGCCCGATGCAGGGCTCGATCCTAGGACTCCAGGACCATGATCCGAGCCAAAGGCAGAGGCTCTAACCCACTGAGCCACCCAGGCACCCCAACACATATTAAATTTCAATAGCATTAATGATTTCCTGGGAAGATGTAAAGTATTAGATTGACTTTGAAGAAACAGAAAACCTGAGAAGAATCAATATCATGGAAAAAATAGAAAAGATAGTGAAGTACTGATACCAACTTCTTAAAAAATATTATCACCAACAGCCTAGGCAGCCTGCGGTCAGATTCTGCCAAACTTCAAGGAACAGATAATTCTTCTGCTCCGGAGCACAGAATGTGGTGGAAAGTTTCCCATCAGAATCAGTGAGGACAGCCTAACGCTAATTATGAGCTCAGATACAAAAAAGGGGGCAGGGGAGGGGTGGATATACCAAGTTCACTTATAAATATAAATACATGGGGGCGCCTGGGTGGCTCAGTGGATTAAGCCTCTGCCTTCCGCTCAGGTCATGGTCTCAGGGTCCTGGAATCAAGTCCCGCATCAGGCTCTCTGCTCAGCGGGGAGCCTGGTTCCCACCCACACACCAACCCACCCCCCCCCCCGGCCCCCGCCTGGCTCTCTGCCTACTTGTGATCTCTCTCTCTGTGCCAAATAAATAAATAAAATATTTAAAATATTTAAAAATAAATAAATAAATAAAATTACTCCAGGATTTTAGACACAGAAAATCTAGCAGCAGCATCACCTATGTTATCAATTTTAAGAAGAAATCTACATGGGCGTATCAATATACACTATACAAAAGAACTTGGGGGAAAAAATCAATATTCACCCCTAAATGTTTAAACTCTTAGTAATCAGACGCAAATGAAAACTTACTTAATAGGATAAAAATATATTTAGTGAAGCTCCCACAGGAGCATTCCCCTAAAATCAAGCCCAAAATAGTCAACACTGTAGAGAGGATGGTCAATGAAAAAAAAAGAAAAAGTTCAAACATTCGTAAGAGACAGCTGCTGCTTCGTAACAGATGATGAAATTATTTACCTAGAACAGCCAAACCAACCAACTGAAAAACTCTTAAAACTGATAGGGTTTTTGGACTGGAGGCTCAGCTTCGGACCTAGTCTTAGTACCAAATTAAATGTGCTTGCTTTGAGAATTACTCATGCAAAGCTATTTTCTGTAGCCTAAGAAATTAGGGCTGACAAACTTCTGCTCCTTCTCTCCTCTCCTATCTCAAACGGTGAAATACCATCGAGTCTGAAACTGGATAGCAAAAACCTTCTCAAACCAAAACTGGTCCTGAAGGGTTGGGTTGTGACTCGACTCAAAAACACTCGATCTCCTGGCACCAGCTACCGCAGTTACTAATGGATAAGCATGTCAACCAGTCCAACATAATTCTTCCGATAGAGGGCAAGGAAGAGCATCTTCAGAGGAAAAAAATTTTTTTTTCAAACCTTATACTGCTTATTATATAAACTTGCGTGCTGGCAAAAGCAGCGCCCACAAAATAAACATAAGATATTCGGGGTCAAGCTTGCTTTAAAAAAAAGAAAAAAGACATAATATTATTTTCCTTTCAAAGATATTTGGTGAAGAGGTTGTTCCTGTTGCACTCCTGGCAGGCTCCGCATCACCGGCCACCCCTGAGCATCCAAACGGTCCCCCAGGGCTCCCCAGGTACACTGCGCCGTGGCACCGCCAGCTGACCCGGGAGACGCGGGGCCAGAGCCTTCCCCGGTCACCCCAGGCCAACAAGGGGGGCAGGAGCTCTGTGGACGCGGAGGATGGCCAAGGGTTACTCGGTCCCCGACACACACAGCATCTTCAGGACAGCACCAGGGAGGGTGCGGGAAGCCCCGGGGGCTCCGAGGGCCCCAGTCGAGCGTGTCCACGCACCTGTCCCACCCCGGCGAGGGTTAGGGTCGCCTCTCAGGGCCGCAGTCCTCGGGAATCACCTGGCCCTCCGTCCGGGGCTTCTGCGCCAAGCCCCCGGAGCCCGGAGGGGAGGGGGGCGGCCCCCTGTCGCTGCCACCTGCGGCACCGGTCCCGCAGCTCCCGGGCTGGGTGGGCAAGACGGGGTAGGACGTCCGTTCCGGGCTGGGGGCGGCAACCGCCGAGCGGAGGGGGACCGGGGCCACCGGGGCGACAGCGGCAGCAGAGTCTTCCCTCTCAGACGGGCAGTCCTGCGCCTCCGCTCCCGGACCCTCGGACCCCAGCGCTTGCCCGCTCGACCCGGGAAGACCACGCAGCTGAGGCGCAGAGGAGCCGGCGACCAGCGCCGTTCTTACTCACCCGCCCCGCTGGTTCCAGCCGCGCCGCCGCCGCAGCCCGAAGACGCCGCGGCTTCCAGCGCTCACGCAGGATCCGCGAAAGTTCCCTGGGATTCTACCCGCGCCTCCGCGAGCCGCCTCCAGGGGGCGGGCGCGAGCCGGCGCGGGCCATCCTGGGACTTGTAGTCCTGGGGCCTCTTCGCCCTGTACCGCCCTCCATCGAAAAACCGGCGGTGGTCCCTTCTTCCCCCGTCCTTCTGTCTCTCTTGGGCTCATCTCTGCTTCTGACTGATAAATGCTGGAGCGCCCGGTCGAGCCCCGGGCCTCCTCTGCTCACTCGAAATCAGTAATTTGCAAAGTATGGTACCTGGACCAACAGCTTAAGCATCAATCTTTTGGGAACCTGATAGAAATGCAAATGGTCCATCACAGGGAAGCTATTCCATTTTAATTGTATTAAAAACTGGGGGTGGGGCCCAGGAATCTGCATTTTGCAAACCTTCAAGTGATTCTCATTGCTCCACAATCCAGAATGGGTTGAAAAGAAAGAGTTATTACTGCTCTAAGAGGGAGAGCACATTCCCTCTGTTTTCTGTTATCTCTTTGACTCCCACTCAACGCCATGAGATACAGCGACCACTGCCGTGCTTGCCACTCGGAGTTCACGTGACCCCAAACCATGCTTATTTAACATCTTCATGAATGTCAGCACCAGCTTATTTATTTCCAAGGTACCAACTCACGTACATGTGGGCTGGCCATAAACCCAAACAACGACAGGGACCAGGAGGTCAAGAGAATGAGTGGGGCCAGCTGGGTCGGGGAGAGCTTGTGTTGTAGCTAAAGGAGGATCCTACCAGTCCATGACTTTAGCCAACGATGAAATACTATTTATTCCACAGAGACTGGAGATAATGGATTTTTATGTGAAATGTCTTGATTATTAAAGTTCTGTTAAATTCACGTATCAAAAGGGAAAAACCAAAGTCCTGGGCACTACTGGAGAAGGGACGTGGCATAGACACGCTGAAGATGACCAGGCAGTACTCGGTTCTATTAACCATAGGCACGTACTATGACCAGGAAATGCTGCTCCTGGGTCTGAATCCCAAAGAGATTCTCACGTGGATCATACAGGGACATGGACAAGAGTTCCATTCAGCATTGCTTGAAGTGTCGGGGGGTAGGAATCAATGGTTGTGTGTCCACCCCCAGATGCAGTGGGCAAACCCACCAGATGATCTCACAGCAACAGGGACAGGATATAAAAACATAGTGGTGAGGGGCGCATGGGTGGCTCAGTGGGTTAAAGCCTCTGCCTTCGGCTCAGGTCATGATCCCAGGGTCCTGAGATCGAGCCCCACATCAGGCTCTCTGCTCAGCAGGGAGCCTGCTTCCCCCTCTCTCTGCCTGCCTCTCTGCCTACTTGTGATCTCTTTCTGTCAAATAAATAAATAAAATCTTCATAAAAATAAAAATTAAAACATAGTGGTGAATGACAACACTGGGAAAGAGAGTGACAGCTATGAAAAACACATGCACATAAAACACAGTCCACATTTTTAAGTACACATACAACAAAAGCACGTATATCCAATGCATCTGAATAGTCTGCTATGGTGGGGGGAGAATAAGCATGAGGTACACCACAAGACGAGAGAGGGGCTTTCGTGGACCAATGATGATAAAGGGCCAAAAATGAGATTATGATCAGTCATTCCCCACACCTGAGGTCCAAACACATGGGGAGAGGGAGGAAAAAAACAGATACATTCCATAGGGTCAGGGAGAAAAAAAGCGATTTGGAGATCTAAGCCCCCACACAGGTTCAGTGACCTCAGAAAACCTCGCAAAAAATACCCTTTAATTATACAATTATACCATCTGCTGCCTGGGGAGATAGACAGAACTTGACAGACAATCCAAGCAGCTAGCTAATGGCAGCTTGGTACTCTCCATCACCGTCCTCTTCACAGAACAAAAAACCAGCCACATGTTAAACAGGGGACAGAATGAAGCGGACACAGTTTCCTACTTTCCTGTGGTTTTTCCTTCAACAAGCATTAAAAGGCACCAACTGTATGCATTTCACCCTACAAAAAGGCACAGCTAATGTAACTGAGAGGAGTTGCTGTCTGGTCCTCAGGGAATTCGTGATATACTGGGAGATTAGACTTAGCCCCAAAGGGTGAAGCAACGAAACCATCTAATTCTGGGGGGAAGGTATATATTAAGCTGCAGACTGCTGTGTTCGATGATAAGCACCTGCCATCTTGAAGTGACCAAAGGCCAATAGGGGAAGAAAAGAATTTAAAATAGTTGAATGCCGCAACCCCCCCACCCCACCCCCATGCTCCACCACTGACATCCTTTCAAAGGTGCTCTGGCTTCTTCCAAAGTCAGCAAACAATTCTTTACCCATCATTTGTATCTTAATATTTAAAAATGTTGCTCCCTCCTCAGAGAGGGAGCAAAAAACACTTGATGATCTGGCAGAGAGAAGCCATTTCCAGGTATGGTATCCATCTTTTTCTGTGGAAAGTAGGAGGGAAACTTGGCAGAAAACAGTTAACATAATGGGATGAGACGGCTATTCTACAGAAGGCCCTGTTTAGAAGATTAGCCCTCGGCTGACATTAGGGAACTTAGATTTGGAGGATGCGGGTGTGGGTCCTAACATTTGCAGACCTGATAAGCAAGTCCCACTGGCCTAAACTGTTTGTACAAATGCTGTGGTTTACGCTAAACACCTGCTTTCCCGCTGGGAGTCCGAAGTGTTGGAATGTGCTAGGCAGAGGGCGTGTACATGACCAGCCCTGGTAAAAACTACAGGCCCTGAGTCTCTAGTGAGCTTCCCGGGCAGACAGCATCACACACATGTTGCTGTCCCAACTCATCCTGGGGAAAATCAAACATGTGACTCCCCTGGGAGAGGCTTCTTGGAAGCTGGTGTCCTCTGGATTTGGCACCGTGTACCTCTTCCCTTGGCTGATTTTGCTTCGTGTCCTTTCAATGTTTACGACATCACAGCCATGAATATGGCAATAGGCTGAGTCCTGTCGGACCTAGCGAATCCCCGACTCGGCGGCTAGTCTTGCAGACCTCTGACATACAGATAAGTTCCAAATAAAAGATAATAGTGGAGGTTGGACTAAGATGATGGACTAAACACATCCTTCTGCTTTCCAAGTGGCCTAAAATTCTATGGAATGGCAAAAACACTTTTTTAAACAATATTAAAATCAGTAAGAGACCTTGAAAAAGAAAAAAAAAAAACCAGGGCCACTGCGTAACTGGAACGTCTAAGAAATTTCTGAAAGGTGGAGGGTACTCAGAATCAGATTGCCTGAGCTAATCACACCTCCATGCACGTCTGGGGGTGCGGCGTCATGTAGTGGAAACTGATCTGGGACTTGGGGCTCTGAGGCTGCGGACAGAAAGAGGGGCAGGGATGGAATGTGACAACCGGATGACTGGGGAACTGCGGCCAGAACAGCCAGGACTACTAGACCCTTCCAGCCCACAACAAATGCTGCCCCCCCCAAAATATATACCCCACTCAGCAGTTTGGAGCAACTGTTCAACAGTCACCAGGGGCTGCCTATGGGGAACAACACAGGCAGGAAAACAGGACTCCACAAACTCAAAGATGTGCCCCGGAGGAAGAGCCGCTGAGTTTTTATTCAACATCACAAAATGGGAACATCAAGTCAGTAGAACATATACCCAGGGAAAGAGAGTTAGTAGTACCCAGGGAAAGAGAGTTAGTAGAGCACATAGAAGCACATAGAAGAAATTATCAGACGGCTTTGGGAAGATCTGAGGGGACGCTCTATCGAGGAAAGCATGCAGCTGAGTGATGTGAAGATCTCTAGGTGGTGAAACAAAAAAGGAGGGTGAAAGGAATAATGCTATTATTTTTTTAAAGATTTTATTTATTTACTTGACAGACAGAGATCACAAGTAGGCAGAGAGGCAGAGAGAGAGGAAGAAGCAGGCTCCCTGCTGAGCAGAGAGCCCAATGTGGGGCTCGATCCCAGGACCCTGGGATCATGACCTGAGCCGAAAGCAGAGGCTTAATCCACCCTGAGCCACCCAGGCGCCCCGAATAATGCTATTATTTGTGCAAAAAAAAAAAAAAAAAAAAGAGGAGGGATTAAGAATTGAATTCCTTTAAAAAACATTTTTTTTATTCATTTATTTGATAGAGAGAGACAGCTAGACAGGGAACACAAGTATGGGAAGTGGGAGGGGGAGAAGCAGGCTCCCCGCTGAGCCCGATGTGGAGGAGATCGATCCCAAGACCCTGGGATAATGACCTGAGCCAAAGGCAGATGCTTAACCCACTGAGCCACCGTGGTGCCCCAAGAATCGGATTCTTATTTAATTGTATTTGCACAAAGAGACTTTGGAGGGACATATAAGAAACTAATAACATGGCTACTTGTTTGGGGGATGAGGGAGAAGTGAGCGGATGGGGGAAGGGATGGTGGGAGACCTTTCTCTCATAGCTTTTTTATACAGTATGATTTTTGAACACTGTTTATCTTAGCTATTCCAAAAGCTAAATTTTACAAGGTGGAAACCTTGAAAAATAAATATATGATAATCAACACTGAAAAACACTCAATAGATGGACCAGGAGAGCACACTGGACAAAGTCAAATGCTGGGTTAGTTAATAGGAAAGTCCAAGGCACGGAATCTCCCAAAATATGGCTCATAAAGATAAGAAGGCAGATCATCTGAGAAGAACGTCCAGAAACATGACAGACAAACTGTGAAATTCTGGTACCTATTTAATAGTAATTTCACTAAAAGAAAATAAAGAAAGGGAGGTAAGGAAATGCTCAGAGAAATATCTCCTGTGCCACAGAAGTGCGTTAATCTTTGGGAAGAAAGGAACCACCAAGCGCTGAGCAGGAAGAACAGAAGAGAACGACCCTTGGACCAATAGTGAAGTTTTGAAGGAAAAAGCTTCAGAGAGAATAAACAGGTTAACTATAAAGAAATGGAAATCAGACTGCAGAAACTTCTCATCAACCACACTAGATACCAACAGATAATGAAGAATTATCTTCAAAATGTAAAGGTGGTTTTTTTTTTAAAGATTTCATTATCTATTTGAGAACCACAGAGAGAACGTATGAGCATGAGTTGGGGGCAGGGGCAGACTGAGAAGGAGAAGCAGGCTCCCCACTGAGCAGGGAGCCTGACTAAATGCTGGGCTCAATGCCAGGATCGTGGGATCATGACCTGAGCTGAAGGCAGATGCTTACCGGACTAAGCCACCCAGGTGCCCCAAAATACAGAGAATAGAATCTTACCCACAGTCAAGTATACTCAGATAGAAAAGCAAAATAAAAAATATTTCACACATGCAAGGGCTCAGAAAGTTTACCACCCACAAAATCTCAGGGGCAAAAAATTCCTCAAGGATTCATTTAAGTAATAAGGAATTCAAAAAATAGGGAAAAAAAGAGAAAAAAGAACCAGTGGTGAGCAAATAATTGGCCAAATTGGTAACTGATGAGCAAATAATCAGTAAAATATAACTGCTTATGCATAATATACAAAAGCCCCAAATCCCATATGATCTTTTTTGTTTGTTTGTTTTTGTTTTTGTTTTTGTTTTTTAATATCTTCAGTTAACTCAGCAACAATTTTTTTTAGGAACATGAGCTTTTCCTCATTATAAGAGGAAAATGAAATAGAACAAAACAACAAATATCAAACAAAAATTTTAAATTAATATCACGAATTTTTTTTCCAATTTATTTATTTTCAGAAAAACAGTATTCATTATTTTTTCACCACACCCAGTGCTCCATGCAAGCTGTGCCCTCTATAATACCCACCACCTGGTACCCCAACCTCCCACCCCCCCGCCACTTCAAACCCCTCAGATTGTTTTTCAGAGTCCATAGTCTCTCATGGTTCATCTCCCCTTCCAATTTACCCAAAAGCACATACCCTCCCCAATGTCCATAACCCTACCCCCCTTCTCCCAACCCCCCTCCCCCCAGGAACCCACAGTTTGTTTCGTGAGATTAAGAGTCACTTATGGTTTCTCTCCCTCCCTATCCCATCTTGTTTCATGGATTCTTCTCCTACGCACTTAAGCCCCAGTGTTGCATCACCACTCCCTCATATCAGGGAGATCACCATATGATCTTTTTTTTAAGATTTTATTTATTTATTTGACAGACAGAGATCACAAGTAGGCAGAGAGGCAGGCAGAGAGAGAGGAGGAAGCAGGCTCCCTGCTGAGCAGAGAGCCCGATGTGGGGCTCGATCCCAGCACCCTGGGATCATGACCTGAGCCGGAGGCAGAGGCTTAACCCACTGAGCCACTCAGGTGCCCCATACAATCTTCATACGAGACAAAATTAAAGTCACGTTAAGGTTCATTCTTGCTTTACTCATAAAGAGTTCATATACACAGATTATCTTTAAACATCAAGTGGAAAAAAGTGTTTAGACTCGTGTGAAAATTTAAGGGTAACAAAAGAGCTCAATTTCATTTATGATCAGGAAAATACAAATCTGAACCACAATATGATACCCACCAGGCTGACTAAAATGGAAAAGAAAGAAGTTATCAAAAGATGACAAGTATGTGAACCAACCACATATGCTTCTCAGGTACATAAGTTAGTACAATCACTGTTGGAAACTGTCAATATTTACTTAAACCCCATGCTCATGCCATGACCAAGCAACTCCCCTCCTAGATAGATACTCGACAGAAATGCAGACATCGATTCCACAAAAGACATGTACTAGAATGTTCACAGCAGCACTATTTGTGATAGCCCCAAGCTGTAAACAACTTAAACATCAATCATGTAAAATGGGTATCTACATTGTGGATATACACCCAATGGAATAGATAGGGCAACAAGAGTGGACAAACCACAGCTACACTCAGAAAGAGAGACAAGCCACACAACCATAATGTTGATGGAAAGAAGTTGGATAGAAAAGAGTACACCTATATGATTCTATTGATAGAAAGTACAAAAACAGGTAAAATGAATCTGCTGTGTTAGAAATCAATATACTGGTTATCTTTGGTGGTGGGCCACAGGAGGGCAAATTCTGGAGTGTTGGAAAGGTGGTTTCCTGTTTGGAGTGCTGAGTATATGTGTATTCAGCCTGTCAAAATTCATGGCGTTATACAGTTAACACGGGTATACCTTTACACATTAATGTTGTACCTCCATAAAAAAATTGCCTCCAAAGTTAAAGGTACCTGCCACAGACTAGAAATAATATCTGCAATTTCCATGTCTTGAGAGGAATAACATAGAATAAGAAAAACTTGGTCAGTCCGACAAAAAGCAAGAAAGTGTCGGTGGCTGGCAGGAATAAACAGGAGAAATAGAAAACATAAAATAAGATGGCAGGAAGCAGCTTCTGAATAGAAATAAGAAGTAATTGAAATAATTGAAATATTTTGTAGTAATTGAAATAAATATATATGGGTTAAATCTGCTTACTGAAAGGCAAAGATTTCACACCCATTACGACAGATGCTGTCAAAAACCCCCAGAAAATAACAAGTGTTGGAGAGAATGTGGAGACATTGGAACCCTTGTGCCCTGTTGGTTGGGAATATAAAATGGTGCAGTTGCTATGAGAAATAGTTCGGCAGTGTCTTGAAAAGCTGAATATAGAGGGCGCCTGGGTGGCTCAGTTGGTTGGGCAACTGCTTTCGGCTCAGGTCATGATCCCGGACTTCCAGGATCGAGTCCCGCATCGGGCTCCCAGCTCCTTGGGGAGTCTGCCTCTTCCTATGACCTTCTCTTCTCTAATGCTCTCTCTCCCTCATTCTCCCTCAAATAAATAAATAAAATCTTTAAAAAAAAAAAAAGAAAAGTTGAATATAGAATTACAATATGAGGGGCGCCTGGGTGGCTCAGTGGGTTGGGCCTCTGCCTTCGGCTCAGGTCATGATCCCAGGGTACTGGGATCGAGCCCCACATCGGGTTTTCTGCTCAGCAGGGAGCCTGCTTCCTCCTCTCTCTCTGACTGCCTCTCTGCCTACTTATGATCTCTCTGTCCAATAAATAAATAAAAATCTTAAAAAAAAAAAAGAATTACAATATGACTCACAACTCCACTTCTGGGTATATGCCCAAAAGCATGGAAAGTGGGGTCTTGAAGACATAGCTGTACACCCATACTCATTGCAGCATTATTCACAACAGCTAAAATATGAAAGTAACTGAGAAATGAAATTATAAGCAAAATGTGGTGTATATATATGCAATAGACTATTATTCAGCCTGAAAAAAGGAAGAAAACGTGGACACATGCCATGACACCAAGTGACCTGAGGACATTACGCTAAGCGGAATAACCAAGTCACAAAAAGACAAAAACTACATAAGGTACTTTATGAGTTTCCTAGAACAGGAACATTCATAAAGACAGAAAGTAGAGGGCTGGTTACCAGGAGCTAGGGGGAGAAGGGATTGGGGAGGAGGGAATGGATAGTTGTTGCTTAAGGGTATAGAGTTTCAGTTCTGCAAGATGAAAAAATTCTGGAGATTGGTTGCACAGTAATATGAATATACCTAATACTAGTGAACTGCACACTTACAAATTTTAAAACATTAAATTTTATATTATGTGTATTTTACCATAATTCTTTAAAAACACAAACATAAAAAATAATAAATAAATGAATAAAAACACAAACGTTAAGTAATAAAACAAAATGTAGCTATAAGCTAATTGTAAGAGTAAGAGCTAAAACACAGAAAATTGAAAATAAATGAATACGAGAAGATAAGCCAGATAAAAAGTAAAGCAGATGTAGCAATATTAATATTTATATCCAACAAAACAGAATGAAAAGCAGAAATAATGAAATAAAAGAGATGACTATTCTCCAAAGGTACCAGAAAATATAAGGATCATAAAGCTTTAATGTATCTAAAAACATAGCTTCAAAAATACATGTAAATATATAAACAGTGTTTATGGGTGGCCTGTAAACATACATATTACAAAACTAATAGAAATAGGACCAAAGAAACCCACTGGGAATCATACTGGAAATCTTTTTTTTTTTTTTAAAGATTTTATTTATTTATTTGACAGAGATGACAAGTAGACAGAGAGGCAGGCAGAGAGAGAGGAAGGGAAGCAGGCTCCCTGCTAAGCAGAGAGCCTGATGCGGGGCTGGATCCCAGGACCCTGGGATCATGACCTGAGCCAAAGGCAGAGGCTTTAACCCACTGAGCCACCCAGGCGCCCCCATAGTGGAAATCTTTAATGCAAGTCTCAGAATCAACAGGTCAGAGAAAAAATAAGCTATGGAGACAGAGGACATAATTTGTAATTAATAAATTTGAGATAAATCTATAATTTTGCACAGGGAAATGTCACAAAACTGACAGGTCATTAGATTACAAATTGATTTCTGCTTTTTAAAAATATCTCCATCTTTCTTTCAACAATGTGGTAGAACAGAGATC